>NC_081291.1:211039738-211342768 GCF_030435805.1 Mustela lutreola
CTCATCTTGTCCTGGACCTGTGTCTCAGACCATGACCTTCAAACATGTTTCTAAGTTTCTGGACCCCCTCCCTGCCGTAGATAGGAAAGCTGGTGGGGACTGAAGTGAGACAAGTGTCCTTTCCTCAGGTTGGGAAAAGCTCTGGTAAAGTCTTTCTTCCTGAAGAGTGGAGATTTGTTATGGAGGAAGTGGGTATGCTTCACCAGGACGGCTCTTCCCCTTCCTCTGATATGGCCATGGGAGTATCTTCCTCGAGTCTTCATTATGAGAAACTGGTGGGGTTCCTGGAGATAAAACGCATGAATTGGGTGGGGGAGCATCCCCAGGACTGTGGCTCTCTAGAAGTATTTAAATTCATGCTGGCTCACACTCCCTTAAATTCCTGCTGTTTGAATTCTGCACTATGGGGTTATGAGATATGAATACCTGTTTTCAGCCAAGCTTAATAAAGATAGCCCAGACTAAAATGTCAAAAGAAAAAAAAAAAAAGAAAAAACAACACCCAATGTGTGCAAGTTCTCATCAGTACTCTCCTAAATTTAGATTTTTTTTTTTTTTTGACAGAGAGTGAGATCACAAGTAGACAGAGAGGCAGAGAGAGAGGAGGAAGCAGGCTCCCTGCTGAGCAGATAGCCTGATATGGGGCTCGATGGATTCTGAGAACCAGAGGCATACATATGCCTTCTCTAAAGGAAACAACTACTAGTTAGCTCCTGGAGATCATTGTCTTTCTTGCATGCTGACAATTTCTAGATACTTCAGTTCTTCAGAAGTGTTAACATCATGACTTTACAGTTTAGTTTTATTTTAATTTGGAAAATATATATCCCTACACATTTCACATTGAGTGAGGGAAAATTGTATACTTAATATAGATATATCCCAGAGTATGTGGGTGCTGATAAATATGGAAATAGTTTGGGTTGATCCTGTCTAGCTTTGTATCTGTATCTGGCACAACATGGTTTAAGACGTAGGGAATAAAATAGTTGCTGAATAAATCTGTAATTGCTAAATGAAGTTGGACTATGTTTTTAAAACTGAGGACAAGTTTTAAAGGTAAGTTGATCAGAAGTTGTATGCTGACCTCAATGATGACAGATGCAAAGGTTAGATAATTATAAAATGCCAAATGTTCAAGGACCTACATGTTTACATGTAAGTCAGAATTGCAGGTACTTAGTGTTGGCAACATTGTGAAGGAGATGAACCTGGAGAGGTGGGAGAGAGGAAGAAAATGATGGAAAACAGATGTCATGGTCAGGGATTTTTATTTTTATTATTCAGGAATAGAGCATGGGAAGTCATCAGAAGCTTACACAGGAGGGAAACATGGCTCAGTCTGCAATACCACCGTACACCAGTATTCAGTGGCCAAAATTAACAAGACAGGAAACAACATGTGTTGGAGAGGATGTGGAGAAAGGGGAAACCTCTTACACTGTTGATGGGAATGAAAGTTGGGGCAGGCACTTGTTGATAGGAATGCAACTTGGGGCAGAAAACAGTGTGGAGATTCCTTAAGAAATTAAAAATAGAGCTACCCTATGACCCTGCAATTGCACTACTGGGTGTTTACTCCTAAGATACAGGTGTAGTGAACAGAAGGGTCATCTATACCCCAATGTTCATAGCAGCAATGGCCACAGTCACCAAACTGTAGAAAGAGCCAAGATGCCCTTCAACAGATGAATGGATAAATATGTGGTCCATATATACAATGGAGTATTATGCCTCCAGCAGAAATAATGAATACCCAACTTTTATATCAATATGGATGGGACTGGAGGAGATTATGCTGAGTGAAATAAGTCAAGCAGAGTCAATTATCATATGATTTCACTTACTTGTGGAGCATAAGGAATAACACAGAGGACATGGGGAGATGAAGAGAAGAAGTGAGTTGGGAGAAATCGGAGGGGGAGACAAACCATGAGACTGTGGACTCTGAGAAACAAACTGAGGGTTTTGGAGGGGAGGGGGTTGGGGGGTTGAGTGGTGGTCATTAAGGACGTATTGTACAGAGCACTGGGTCTTGTGCATAAACAATGAATCTTGGAACACTGAAAAAAATGATAAAATTACAAAAAAAAAAAAGAGAAAGAAAGAAGGAAAGAAAAGGGGATTTTGGTGGAAGTATGTTCACTGGATGAGAGAGATAAGGAAAATGTTCCTCATCTTGCCTTCTCAAAGTCACTTCCACCAAGGGCTTTTTAGGTCTCTTAAATAACTAGGATCAGAGATCTAGAAAGAAGTGTAAGGAATAAACCATCGAGCTATTATGCTACTGTGAGATAAGGACATACGGCTGCATCTCCCATGTCCTATTCACTTATCTTGTAAGCAGTTGAGGTTAGTCATACCTGTGTTCACATGAAATAATGAAAGACAAAATGAAGACCCAGATTCTTAATTTTGACTTAATCCCATTTATTGTAGCATGAATCAAATCAATTCTTTCCACACCTGAGTGACACTGAAGAGCATGGTAAATCAAAAAGTTTTATGCCAAGGAGAGATAAAAAAAGAGATAACAATAGGAAGGGAGCAGCTTGAATTACATCAGACAGAGTAAGAGCAAGAAAAGGCACTACTAGGAAAAAAGCACAAGTCCATAGACTTTGAATTTTTGTCCTGAATCCTTGGCGGGATTATTGACTGGAACAAGGAAGCTACCGGCCTCCCAGCGCAGAGCAAGATCCAGGGCACGTACTGAACACATGGCTCAGAGGCTGGCATCCAGTGAAGACAGGACGCAGAGGTCTGAGGCTGCTAGGCACCATACTCAGTGGTTGAGGACCACAGGGCAAACAACCCAAAGGGCGGCATCCGTAAGTGAGGAGGCTCAGGGGTCGGCTGCTGCTGGACACATAGCTCAGAGGTCTACAGGATACGGGGAGGCAGGAACCAGAGATGTAAGAAGCAGCAGGAAGAAAAGTGGTTCCTTGGCAGGGTCTGGACACGTAGTACGTAGTAGGAGGGCAGCAGGATGTTTCATAGTTGCTGGGCTCACAGTGGGCTGGCTGGCAGTTACTTGGTTCGCTGCAACTCTCTTGACAGTTGTCCAGAGGCCGGAGATGGTCTCGACAGTTACTAGGCAAGCAGAGGACATCACCACAGCTCACACCTGGAGAGCAGAGGGCAATGGAGGAGCTGAGAGGAATATGGCAGGGATTTCTGAGGGATCCCAAGCTGTAGGTCACAGGGCAGTTGTGGCAAGACATAGTGAGGCTTCAAAAGCAGGTTGCAGTTGAATGAGAAGAAGCGAGTATCTCCCCTCATTTGGCTCGATCCCTTATATATCCCTAGAAGGTGGTGATTGTGTATACAGACTCTTCCTTCTTGTGGGAAGCTGCATCAGAACTCTCCATTATAGCCCCGGAAGTGGTGCTCCCATGTCCCATAAACCTGGATGTTCTTTCCATTGATTGAGTATATCTACAAGGAAGTGTGACTGGATTTTAATAGGCTCTCTCCTTCTTAAATTATCCAATGAAAACAGACACGTTTGAAGGTTCATTCACGTAATCCAAGCATAACCACCACTACGTAAACATTCCTAGAATTCCTCTCTTGGAATTGCCTTTAGAAGTTAGAGCAAAACTCTTTGGAGGAGGAAAAAAAAAATTGTAGTAAAATTCTTTGAAACAATGACAAACTTCTCTCTTTGAAGGGAAATTCTATTCTTTTTGGAAATTGTCAATGGTAAGCAACTTGAGAGTAAGTATTTGTAAAAGATGGTGAAAATTCTATAACCAATTTTTGGGCGCCTGGGTGGCTCAGTGGGTTAAGCCGCTGCCTTCGGCTCAGGTCATGATCTCAGGGTCCTGGGATCGAGTCCCGCATCAGGCTCTCTGCTCAGCAGGGAGCCTGCTTCCCTCTCTCTCTCTCTGCCTGCCTCTCCATCTACTTGTGATTTCTCTCTGTCAAATATAAATAAATAAAATCTTTAAAAAAAAAAAAAAAAAAAAAAAGAAAATTCTATAACCTATATGACTCCGGGCAGAAAAAGTTTAAAAGCAGTATAATATGAAAAATTTCAATGTGACCAAATTTGTATGTTGCTTTATTTTAGAATGTTGGTAAAAAATGACTTCCCACAAAAATATTTTTATTTTATATTGTTTTTTTAGAAGGTTTTAATTTTTTTTAAGATTTTATTTATTTATTTGAGAGAGAGAGAATGAGAGAGCATGAGAAGGGGGAGGGTCAGAGGGAGAAGCAGACTCCCACTGAGCAGGGGGCCTGACATGGGATTCGATCTGGGGACTCTAGGATCATGACCTGATCTGAAGGCAGTCACTTAACCAACTAAGCCACCCAGACACCCCCAGATATTTTTATTTTAAACAGCCATACTCATTTTATTCATTTCAGTAAACAGAGTCATGATGGAAGCTTGGTTTATATTTAAAATATTCTTAATATAGATCAGTAAGATGGGCTCAGGTAAAAATATGGATACTACTGTGAAAGAGCAAATAAACAAAACCCCTCAAAGAAAGTTGAACAACATGACATTTTCTTAACAGCTAGTATAGGTTTACATATTCATGCTTACTTGTGTTCCAACCAAAAACCAATGTTCAACAACAACAACAACAACAACAAAAGAATAATGAATAAGACCTGGAAATGGGTTTGGTTTTGCTTCTTACATTGGTTCGGATGTCAATTTCCAAAAAAACAGCTTCTAAACCAATTTACATGGGAAATTGCATCAGAATAAATGTACAGTTTTTCTAAGCATTAGTACTTCCAAGGTTATTTGGGATTATATTTTCTGGTAAAAATTGGTTTAAAAATGTTTCATAATGTTTAGCCTCTTCCACTATATTTTTATGTCCCAACATATCTAGTGGCTCCAGTGGCTACTTTAATGGGAATTTTAATTACCTTGATGGATCTACTTTCCAATTCCCTTCAGCCAGAAATTCTATGTAAATCACAATAGTTTCTTCTATTTTAATGTGCAATGGATACACCCACTCTTAATGTCTCCCTCTGTGCAGGAGGAGCCAAATCTCTCTAACAGAAGATTGGTTTCTCTATGAGCCAATACAGGACTATTTTACCACCAAGGATAGAAATGCGAAGAGAAAATGATTTAGTCTCAGAGGTCCTGTACTGACATGTCGAACTTATCTTAGTACTTTAGGTCAGAGAACATTACCCTTTGATGACTTATACCTGAGGAGTTCGAAGAGTTCCTCTAAACCCCATCTCCACCCCTCCAGCTTTTGTCACCTGACGCTCTCTGTACACACATTGCTAGAGTCTTCTTGTGAAATCCTGGATGCATCAGCTGAATGGCGTCAGTAGTAAATATAGCCACCACATTCAACTGAATGCTTATCACGTTTATATGTTGATGTTCTTTATGACTCTTCTTCTCTAAAGTAAGCAATGACACTCGTATCATTCCTACATCAGTATGTTTGTGTTTATACATGAACATGTATTGTTTATGCTGTGTATATATGAATGTTTTCCCATGACGTGAAGGAGTGTGGAATGAGAGAAAACTGGCATTCATTTAGTGTCTCCACTGGGCAAGACTTGTAGTGTGGATACGCACATGTGTCACATCACTTTATCCTCACAATGCCTTACAGTCGATTTTACTATTTCAAGTATTCATATGAGAAAACTCGAAATGCAGAAAGTTATAGTAATTGATATGAAAAACATTTGAACAAAGGGGGTTCAAACATTTGAACATTTTTTCTCCCATTATCCAATATGGCATTATTTAGAAATATATTAGTAGCATCATTTATTAATCCTCTTTGATTAGCACAATTCCTCTGATTCCCAGTCTCTATTGGTAACATTTCATGGCATTATTGGAAATATTAATAATATTCTATTTTTCAGTCTCGTTTTTTGGATGCATTGAAATGTAAGAAAAACTTAAACGCTAAACTGCAAGACACTATACTAGAATAATTTATGTTCTTGCTTTGGCATTCTTAACTCATTCCAAAAAGTACCACCTTGAGTTTAATGAGTTTAGAACACTACCACAGATTCTCTCTTCTTCTTTTTTTATTTATTTATTTTTTTCTGTTATGGGTAGGTAACACTGAAAAAAAAAAGTCATGACATTTTAGAAAATAGGATGCCTGGAATGTAAGTTGTACCTTAATTTAGCAAATGTAGAACTGATGTTATTTGGTAGTGACCAGAGAGTTCATGTGGGCACAATAGCAGGTATCTCATTAGCAGGCTCCAATAAACTATAAACAGGTCTCACACTCTTCTTCTAATGTGAAAGTTGAGGGATATATTTTCTTTTTTTTTTTTAAGATTTTATTTATTATTTATTTGACAGACAGAGATCACAGGTAGGCAGAGAGGCAGGCAGAGAGAGAGGAGGAAGCAGGGTCCCTGCGGAGCAGAGAGCCCGATGCGGGGCTCGATCCCAGGACCCTGAGATCATAACCTGAGCCGAAGGCAGAGGCTTTAACCCACTGAGCCACCCAGGTGCCCCAGTTGAGGGATATATTGAGGAACTAGGTATCCTGTGTGCTTCTTCAGAGTTACCCACTTTCTTGCTTTTTCTTCAGTGAACCAGGGGTCCTTACCTTTCTTACTCTATAGGAACAATCCTGAATTTCTCTTTGTCTCTGGCTCAGACACAAAGATTCCTCAGAGCATTGCAACAATATAGTTAAGCCGGTAAATGACTAGTCTGCATTCATTTAGTCAATAAATATTTATTGAGCATTTCGTATGTGTTAACATAATGATAGATACTGTCAGTAACACCATTTCCGCTCCCAAACACATCCAGTCTTGTAGATGTGATAAGACAAGCACCCAATCCAGGCCAGTGTTTACTAAGTTCTATAAATGATATCCAAAGGAAGGCAAACGTTGCTCATTGGCTTTGCCTAGAGTTTGCATTTGGTATTAATTTCAGAGCATGGGAGGAGATGTCAGGGGGCTTGGAAAGAGGAGGCACTTCAGGCTATATGGTGGCAAATGGTATAAAAGCAGAAAAAAGTGACCACACAGTGCTTTCGGTGGAGAATTCTTAGAGGCAAATAGTAGCAACTAAACTTAGATTCACATGCTGAATTGAATTTAATCATCAAAGAAGCAGTTAAGGTTTTGTTCTACAGGCATGGTGCTCTAAGTAACTGATTTTGAGAGGAGAGTGCTATGATTAAATTGAAGACTATATTGGAAAGAGGGAAGATCTATTGTAATGCTTTTCTCCCTTGTTCCACTAAAATTATGTCTTTTCATCCATTTCCCTTCCTGTTATCACTGCCATCATTCAAGTTGGATTTTGTTCCCCACTGGTGAACACATATACTTCTTATTGCCATCTTGACTCATAATCGCTATTGTCTTCTCTTTAGCTTGAATACTGTATTCAGATTAAAACTCCTCAAATTAATTTCATCATATGACTCTTTGTCAAGAACATCAATGACTTCTTTTCGTCGACAGAGAATTGTCCAAACCCTTGATCACTCCTCCTCTACTTCCCAATACGGATTCTCCTCTGTATTGGGTATTTTCTGTTCATGTAACTTCACATCCCTCCTCATTTCATATCACCTCCTCACCCATCCTACCCTTCCTCTCTTTTGAAATAATTCTTTGATTTTATCCATTACCCAGACCTCAGCTAAATTAGAACCTTCTTGGGACCTCTGGGTAGCTCAGTTAGCTAAGCATCTGCCTTTGGTTCAGGTCATGATCCCAGGGTCCTGGAATCAAGTCCCGCATCAGGATCGTTGCTCAGTGGAGAGCCTGCTTCTCCTTCTGTCTGCTGCTCCCCACTTGTGTTTGCTCTCTCTCTCTCTCTCTCTCTGTGACAAATAAATAAATAAAACCTTTAAAAAAATAAATAAATTAGCCTCTTCTTTGTAAATATCTTCCTTCCAACATAAATCTCTCTGGCCTTAAATCTGGATGGCTATCATTATCTAATGCACACACGCGTGCACACACAAACACACGTGCATACACACATTCCTTTACATTGCAGACAAAACATTCTTTGTCTATGTGCTGTAGTGTCTTATATTTTGACTACATTACAGAATCCTTACTAGCTACTATTTACAATGTCCTTATTATATATCAGACATGATTCTATAAGTTTTACACGTATTTACTGATTTAATTCTCACAACATTCCTAGGTGTGATCATCTCACAACATTTGAGTAGGTGTGATCATTATTCTTAATACATGTGAGGACACTGAGTCAATTCTTAATAACTATTTGCTGACTAACATCATAGCATTCACAAAATATAACATAGATTTTCTCTATCAAATATAAAAGTTGACCTTTACTTAGTCAACTCAATAATCTCTTTTATATACTTTTCTCACCATCCATCCATTTTCACCAGGGTAAGTCAACTTTCAAGGAATATAAAAGAATATGAAGATAGAAAGAGGTGCAGGAGATCGGAAACTCTTCCTCAAGTTTTCCCCTTGCCCCTTTTATGATCCCTGATTAATACTTCTCTTAGTAAGCCTTAGAGAAGAGAAGGTATTATCAGGAATCAGTCCACTTCAACCCACGACATAATGAAGGGGCCTGATTATAGCACCCCCTGGTGGAATCCATGTGTAAAATCATTTAAATTTTAATCAATTAGAAGAACAAAGTTAATTCACTGAACAGTAATGTAGAGTCTTGGATAACTAATAAGGCTGTAATCTATTTTCAACAGAATTTTTATATATTATAACATTCTTGAGTATGGAAACTCGGTTTACACATGAGTGGAACAAAATTTTCTCTGTTCATTCCCAATTTATTCTTATAAAAGAACTTCACCTAGATGATGTTAGAAAACTCTCTTCTAGTAGCGCATCCTCTCATCTGTATTGAAGACAGTGGAGGTGGAGGCATCCCTTCCACTATCCATAGTTAAGCCCTTGAACTGTGTTCTTTTCACCTTTACAAGGTCTTTTTCAACTTCCTCCCTTTGTTTACATATTGTATAAGCTTTAATGAAGTATAATTGATACAATAAGCTGAACATATTTAAAGAGCACAATTTGTTATGTTTTGGCATTTGTGTCTATCAAAAATCAAGGTCATGATCATATTCATTTTCTCCCATCATCTCTTCATGACTGTGTGTAGTCATTCCTCCTATCCTTCTCCACATGACCCTACTCCTACCTGCATCTCCAGGCCACCACTGATCTTCTTTCTGCCATTTTGGATTAGTTCGCATTTTCTAACATTTTACTAAGTGAAATGAAATGATACAGTATATACTCTTTTTTTTCTTCCTTCTTTTACCCAAGTATGCTTATTTTGGGATTCATCTAAGTTGCAGCATGTATCAGTTGTTCATTCCTAGTATTTCTGATTTGTTTGTTCATTCATCCACTGATGGACAATTGGGCTGTGTGCAGGTTTTGGGAATTACACAAAAAGTACTATGAACATTCATGTACAAGTTTTTTCTAAAATATTTTATTTATTTATTTATGAGACAGAAGGACAGACAGAGAGAGAGAGCATGAGTGGGAGGGGAAGAAGGAGAGGGAGAGAGAATTTTAAGCTGTCTCTGTACTAAGCACAGAGCCCAATGTCAGGGAGCAGGGGGCTCAATCTCATGACCCTGAAAACATGACTTGAGATCATGGCCTGAAATCAAGATTTAGATGCTTAACCAACTGCCAACAGTCACCCTTTGTGTACAAGTGTTTGAAAGCAAATATAAAATCATTTCTCTTGGGTAAATACCTATAAATGGAATGATCTGATCACATGATAGGTCAATGTTTAACTTTTAAGGAATTGTCAAACTGTTGTTTAAACTGACTGCATCATTTTATATTCCCACCAAAACTGTATGAGTTCAAGCTCCTTTGTGTCTTTCAACATGTGGTATATTCAGACATTTGATATAGTCAGATTGTTATTCTGTGTCAGTATTTTATTGTTATTCTGTGTCAGTGGCTTTAATGTGTTATTCATTGCTTATATCCCATCTGTACATCTTCTTTAGTAAAGACACTACTCAATGGTTTTTCCTTTTTTTTTTTTTTTTTTTAATTGAGTGTCTGCTTTCTTATTGTTGAGTTTGGGGAGTCTTTTAAATATTTTAGATATATTTTTTAAATTAGATATAGGATTTGCAAATATTTCCACCAGTCAGTGGCTTGTCTTTATTCTTGTAATAATGACTTTTTTGAGGAACAGTATTTTTTTAATACTTTTTTATAAACATATAGTGCATTATTAGCCCCAGGGGTACAGGTCTGTGAATTGCCAGGTTTACACACTTCACAGCCCTCACCATAGCACATACCCTCCCCAATGTCCATAACCCCACCACCCTTTCCCTACTCCCCTACCCCTGGCAACCCCCAGTTAAGAGCAAGTATTTTTAATTGTGGTGAAGATCAAATTGTCAATTTTTAAACTACAGATTGTGTTCTGTAGCTAAGAAATTTTTCCCAACCTCACTGATGTCTTAAAGGATTATTTTTTCCCTATGTTTCTACAACCATATTTTTGAAATCTAATTTTTATCCTCACCAGTATTTTCAGCTGTGACCTTCAAGATCACTAATGATGAGCTCCCTGCATGCAATGGTAAATTTTGCCTTAGTCTTAACTCCATGGCCGGCGACATTGCTCTCCACACTCTGTATTTTGATAACTTGTCCTATTTTTATTCAGCAATACTCTGATTTCATGATTCTGTTTCTATCATTTCTATCATTCTATCCACCTCCCTTTTCTCCTTCTATTCTCAATTCTCTTCTGTATTCTCCTTAATCTGCATTTCATTAATCATAAGGGTTCAGTTAATAGCTATAATAAATTCCACAGTATTTATAATTACAGTCTTGCTCTCTTTCCTGATCTGTGTTCCTGCATTTGCAGTTATCGGCTAGATCATTCCACTGAGACAACTTACCCTTCACATTAAATATTTACATATAAATAGTGCTTTCTCTAAAGTTGGTTTCTCCTCCCACGCACTTTATGTCTACTTATGGTCCCATATTCTCTTAGTCACATAGGCTTAAACAATTATAAAACGATGCTCAGAAAAACTTCTATCTTTAGCGTATTCTCAAGGACAAGATTAGTAGTGAAATACAGCTCAGGTAATGTCTCTCCCTTGGCTGCAGTTATCTTGAATACCTCTCCATTGTCCACAGAATAAAATCAAAGGTCCTCAAGCTCTCATTCCAAGCTTTTCAGAATATGGATTCTCCATACATGGCCAAGACCACGCCCTTCAGGTCCTCTCCATCTGGATCTCCAGATGATCCTATTGGCCATTCTCCGTGAGCATCTCACATTGCTGGCTTCCTTTTTGCTGTCTTACCTGCTTTCCCACCCTCTCTAATTATGCATATCCTACTTATTTTTTTTACAGCTCAAGTCACAATTTAATGAGTACCAGGAAGCTTTCATTTCTGCCCAACAGAAGCAATTCTTTTTCTTGGAACTTGTTCCCACTTTACATGTCTCCTATTGTACAGATCATTTCATACCTTTTATTTATTCAGTTTACATCTAATTTTTCTGCTCAGTCATAATTATATTAAAGACATTGTAGCCTTATTTCTATTTGTGTTGCTAAATAGGCCCAACATCCTCTTTTTGGAAATATTTATTCAAACAATGAATAAAAATACTTTGGTCACTGTTTTCCTCAATTTAGTTTAAGATTTTTTTTTTCTTTTATTTTATCTCAAGTATTTCTCACATCCGAATGAAGACTCATGTATTTCAGTGTATGTGATGGTAAATGGCTGTTGAGAAGGATTGATCAGAGACTGATAGATTCTTCCTTAATTTAAGTCATTAGGTCAGATAGTTCTTAACCTATTCACTTGTATGTACATGTATATCTGACACCCTTTTGACCCTTAGTTTTATAAACTAGAACCAACTTGTATTTGGTTCTTTGAGAGCTATTCACAGCCAAAGCAAAGATTTACTATAAACTTCCTAAAGAAAAGGAAGTCTGGGTCTATTATAGTTCTTGTCCTGGATTTCTCACATAACACACTTTACAGCCCGTGGAAGAATGCAGTTCACCTTCAGGTCACAGAGGATCCTTGTTCAGTTATTTCCTTGCATAGCAAAAGCACCTCTCCTGGCCCCTCTTTACTCCAGACTCTGTGGGCACACCAGAACTCTGTGGAGAGTCTTTATAATAAAAAAATATCATTTTAGAACATAAAGATTTTCTAGGTTTTTTTTTTTTTTTAATAGAACATGAGATCAAAATGTCAATGCTATGACTTGTCAGCAACTCAGCAGTCCCACTGAAATCAATAGGTGCCCTTTGGGAGTTTGGCCCTAACAAACCCTTATCTTGCCACATAGAACAGAACTTAGGGCCAAACGAAGACTCCGAAGTTGCCTGAAACATTTATTTCCCCTGAAACATTATTTTATAACATTTCAAAAAAGATAGAGAGTCACTCTTCTTCCGTCGAAAGACTGACATTTAAGGAATTCAAGTCTTTATCTTGATCTTTATCACGGGCTACTCCTAAATTCTGATGGAAAGTTTTTTTTTTCCCCAAATGGCGGATACCCTACATCAGGCTCCCAGCTCCATGGGGAGCCTGCTTCTCCTTCTCCCTCTGCCTGCTGCTCCCCCTGTCTGTGTACTCTCTTTCTCAAATAAGTAAAAAAAATCTTTTTAAAAATATCCTAAACCAGCATGTGTCTTGAAAGTGATGTGAAACATCCCTAATACTATAGAATACTTAACTTTATGATTTAAAAAATAATTCCTGTCATAAAGATCACCCACTGATTTAAAAAATAATTCCTGTCATAAAGATCACCCACTGCCTAGCATTTCAGCATTGGGCTTGAGAATGAATGAACTGACTTTAGGTTTTAATGGTCATGTCCTGTATAAAATCCAAAAACCAAAGAGGCTGAAGTTGGAGTGACCCTTGATCTTTCAGAGCATTTACCTTGCTTGCTCAGTGGTGAGTTTCTTTGGAGGTATTGACTTGGAATCAGAATATTGAGAAAATAAAGTACTGCCAAACCTAATATCTAAATCAGAAGAAGTGGCTGGGTTATTCCATGAGAAATTTAAATAATTTTCAGTCAAATAACAACAACAAAGCAAAAACGAAAACAGAGAGTGGGAATGAGTTAGATGTTTTAAGTAGTCACAAGAATGCAGTAACTACCCGGGATCATTTACTCATTTGATATGAAGAATGAAGGCAAAAGAAATAGAAAAAAAAAATCCTTATAACTTACGACCCATTGACAAGTGCTTAAGACACGCAGAGTGATATTCCTCAAGGAGCTTTATTATCTCAATGCAAGTATTTTGCTAGAGGCAAAAGGCAACCTTAGCTTTAAGTTAGCACAACCTCCAGGATCCTATAAAAATCCCTTTGGAAATTTCCTTTGTCTGTAACCCCGCAAGATGTGTGTTAGCAACCATCCTCCAAACATCTGAAGGATCTCATGATTAGGGTTTTACTAGATAGTAGTAAACGAACGTTTCTTCACAATAGCTAGCCTCTCAAGGTACTGGAAACCTTGCTTCCAAATTCCTTAGTGACTTACCCTATCCCTAATTCCCTCCCAACCTGAAAGTATATTATCAGTTGTTTCTCACAACGCCAATGTAGCTCTCTCTGCCCACAGGTCCTGTGTTTTAACAAAACCACCCTTTTTGCACTGAAGACATTTCAAGAATTCTTTCTGGACAGTTTGTTTGCTCCCAGAACCCAGCATTTCACATCGCATTCATCTGTTCCATTCCCCATAAACATTCATCTACATTCTCATTTTCCTCCTGGCAACAAGACAGGATGTTAACAGAAATACAGCTTTCAGAAGAGGGAAGAACATGACCTCACAGGTTGATAAATAGAATTTAAAGGAAGCCCATTGGAATCAAGTAAACATGTTGACCAGCTTGTATGGCTAATAGGGCAGTATTTTATTGTCTGTTAACTGTCTGTTACTTAACACTTTATTGGCAGTTAATAAGGGGGAATTGGGCAAGGAATTAAAGGCCAACTCCAGGGAAACAGACTCACAAAGAGCTGACCAACGGTGCCTGATCTGAGCAGGAAGAAGTTTACTCAGGTAGTCAGTCCCAAGTTCTCTCTTATACAATCACCAGTGCAAAGATTCAGCTAAGTGGGCATAAATTTCCACCCTCTTTCAGATGACAGTGAAGGAGCAGGAGGCTGGCTGAGGACAAAGCAAAGGCTGGCGCCTTGCACCCCCCCTTCACCCGCTCCCCTCCATATGTGTAACATTCCTCAGGCACCCCTGACTGCCATAAAACGATAAATGGTTAACTTGCAGAGATCACAGTCCTGCAAGGTAGGAGTCTCCCTTGGTTTGCAAATGTCCTTGAGATTTACAACAAAGAAGTTACCTTATCAATAGCCCTAATGTCACCCTCCCCTCCATGAAAAACGGAAGGAGGCGGAGGTAGAAGGAAAAGTAAATAAAGTTAAATTTCTTCTAAACCTAAATCTCATTAACAAGGATGCTTGATAGCAGGAATGTAAGATTCCACCAGGAGACTCCCAATTGTCTTTACTTGATAAGTAACCAGGCCTTCAATATCCTGGTAGTGCTTTTTTTCCCGCATGTGTGGGCTAACCGGCCAGTTCTGCTTCTGTAAGATTGCTTTGTCTGCTTTCGCGCAGGGTCCCCTGACCCAATCCACTGACGCCAAGTATGCCTGTTCAAACTATCAATCAATCAGCTCAGCCCCACCCGAAACTTGTTTGTATCTGTCTATAAAAACCCTGCACCAACCCAGCTCTGGACCTCTCGGTGTTATCGGCAACGAGCGCCGCAGAGGTCCAGGTTCGAACCTGCATTAAACAACCCTTGCTGATTGGCTTTGACTCACGTCTCTGGTAGTCTTTTAAGGTGGGGGTAATATTCAATTGGCATTTCAACAGTTATAGAGATGTGCACCTACACTGAGCTTGAAGTGAAGAAAATTCACTAATGCTATGATCACAAACTGGCTAAAATGTTAGAAACTCTGCTGGTTCTGTTGGGGGGTTAGGAGATGATATTCTCCTTCCCATGAAGGATGAGTGAACAGTGGACCAACTACCAGCTCAGCACCTCCTGCAGCCTGACCACTTGGGGGTGTAAAGTCAAAGAGTTTTTAGAGTGTGTTCTCACTAGAAGGAGGCCTTGGTTTTCTCAAGGAAATTTCCACATAAACTCCTGTGGGACACCCAAGATGAGACACTGAGTGGCTTGAACTGGGTTTATAATGATGATAAAGGTGACCCACTGTAGAATGAAAAACTGACTTTAAGAATTCTAGGTGAATTCGTATAGTCCACCACCATGTTGGAAATCTCCTTTAGCCTTTGTGTTAAAATTGGACAAGTATTAAAGAGGTGTTATTTTAATAATGGGGCAGTAGAGGCCCCATATTAAGTTGTACTTCTTAAAAACGAGTTTCTATTGTGTGTCTCAAATCTGAGGGAGCCAAAGCTATAAATCTTGTGATCCACAGCTGGAAGGCAACCTGGCTATGACTGCTGAGCCAAGGGATTCCCAAGGTTTAAATAGATAGAGTGAGCATGATGATATTGTTGCCCAATATAGGGCATTGGATGTACTAAAAACATTAGAAGATTGTTTGAGCCGCTAGCTGGTGTCTCATTGCTAAAAATAAAAAATAAAGGCGCCTTGCTTACTGGTACTGAAATACATTTTCTCTTCTCTTCATCTCCACACCTGATGTTTCTTCCCTCCTCCATACACTGACATCAGTCACTTTGATGAGATACATAATTTAGGGTAGGATCCATAGGACCTATGCCCCTCTTTCCCCAAGGAAGACAGAGGCTCTTATGAACTCCTTCCAATACATGTGGAACTTCTGGAAAAGAAGGACTCACACTATAGTTCTTCTTGATACAGATGCCCAAGCCACCTTTCTAAGCAGTCCAGGGGTTAGTGCTTGGATTCAGCCAGTGAGATTTGGGAAGGATAACACAATAGGGAAGAATAGATAATGTGACCTTTTGGGTGGGACTTTTGGGAAAAATTCTATGTACTTTTGTTGTTACAAGGGTCATTGACTTAATCTTTTCCATTTCATAAATTCCAAGGGGGATTCTCCTGATTGTGAAGATCTATGTTTATAGAATTGTTAATATTTGGGAAATGTTTTGAGCTACACATTTCTGTGACTGATGATTTCACTGATTGGAGCCTTTGGCAAAGGGAGACAACCTCTACCCACTGAATGCTATTTGGAGACTACTGATAGTAGGTCTTAAATACTGACTGAGACATATTAAATAGATTTAGTTGCAACTTCAGACTAATAAGACTGATCGAGTAGACATTGGAGTGCTATACTCCAAGGGAAATTCATTAGAAGCAGTGCAGTGTAGACATAAGGATTAGATATTGGGTGAGAGAGATGTTCCCTATAGGGTTTTAGTATTTCTACGTGTCTTGAGGATAGAGTCACTGATTCCTTCTGTTCTATTTTTTTTTTTTTTTAGCCATGTTTGTATAGTAAAGAGTTTTGGAAAATAAATATAGTATTTTTCTCTCAGGCAGAAGATAAACATGCTTACCCCCCATTATCATATCCCTGACCCAGGCTTCACAATCTCAAGGTTTCTCTCCTGTGAAACATCTCACTGCGAATGCAAGTGTTATGTGGCTTCTTGTTGTACTGTGGGAACCGAGGGTCAGGGAATTGGTGCAAATGCTAATACTTTGGCTTCTGCTATTACCATGAATAATAAAACCTTTGTCTCTGAACCAGGGGTGCCATGTCTTCTGCCAGCATCCATGAATCTGAGCTAGGCTAACTTGTTAGCTTGCATGTAGGGTTAAAGCTCAGACTTTTCATGGTTCTCATTATCCTCTTCCAAAAATTTCTGTTTCCTAGTTGAAGTTGTGGCATTGCAATGCCATAACTAACTCTATTTGTTTCAACGATCATTTAATAAGGCAGAAATTTTAATAGAAGTATATAATTATAGTGAAATAATGATGAAAAATTAGACATTTATGGAGTAGTCATGAGCACAGATTGATCAAATTTATTAGAAAATAAAGAAAACAAAAAACAAATAAAATAAAACAAATTGAGGCCATATTGAAAACATGTTTCAAAACCTTAAAGGGCATTATAAGAAGAAGAAAATCAACAAACACAACAAATATAAACCATGACTTAATTAATAAATAATCTTCAGTCTGAATAGTAAAGCGATATATGGGTATGCTAGACTTTTCTTTAAAACAATGCAGCCAAAGGGAGCCTGAGTGGCTCGGTAGATTAAGTATTTCAACTCTCCTTTCCAGCTCAGATCATGATCTCAGGGTTGTGAAATCACACTGCATGTGGGGTTTCACACTCAGCAGGAGTCTGCTGGAGATTCTCTGTCCCTCTCCCTCTCCCCCTCCTCCCCGTTTGCTCATTCTTTCTTCCTCTCAAACAAATAAATCTTAAAAAAAAAAAAAGCCATATAGCATAGTATTTTTTCCATTTGACTTTATTTTATGTATTTTCAGTGTTCCAAAATTCATTGTTTATGCACCATACCTAGTGCTCTATGCAATACGTCCCCTCCATAATACCCACCACCCGGCTGCCCCATCCTCCCAACCCCCTCCCCTCCAAAACATATAACATAGTATTCTGAGAGACTGTCCTCCTCTCCCAACGAGGCCAGGTAGAAATGTGGAAGTACTTTATTGAGGAATTATCACCTATGAGGGATTACTCAAAATACCTCAAGGTATGAGGTATGGAACTTAAAGACAAAAGGTGTTGAATGAATATGTAGCTCATTTGTTAACAAGAAAAACACTCCACTAGGGGTCAGCAGCTGCTACAACCAATCATGGATGAGCCACAAAACCTGTAATCCTAGGACAGTAATTACTGTCCTTAAGGTCAAAGTTTTGAGTGTAGGTTGCTGGGTGGTAGGGACTAAAGACTTCGGAGAGAAGACATAGATGATAATTACGTGGCAGGGTCTGGTCACGCCACAAATGAAGAGATGTAGTGGGTGGTTCTTGGGAGTCGGGCATAGGCATGCTGGTTGGCATCTGATGGTTCCCTTCTGGTTTCTTGGCAGTCCTTCAGGAACTGGTTTCTGTCACAACTGCTACTGGCTAAGCAGAGGTCACCTCCACGGCTCATGTGGAGCTAAGAGTTATTTGAGGAGATGACAGAAACAGCAGTAACCCCTGAGGGAATCACAGTTGTAGTTTGTAGCTGAGTAATTATTAAAAAAGACAAGATGACCTTAGTGTAGATTCTAGGCAAAGTACCCACACTTTGTGCTATTCCCCCTTTTGTGCTGTGGTTTCTAGAACTTTTTAAGGAATGAGTATTGGCATCTAATGCAGGCTTTATTCTGACTCACAGTTCCAAAGCTGGTGATAAACATAACTCAGTTATTTAAATGTCAGGAAAGATAGCTATTTACAGCTAAATCTCCAAAACAAGGGGCCTATAGCCTTATTTACCATTCAACAAACCATGCATTTAGAAAAACAATATTCCAACCTTCTTTAAAAGATATTTGAAATTCTGTGGATAGATTAATGTTTATTATAGTTGGCATATTAATTTAAGATAGGTCACATTTATGGTCCAATAAAGGTTTTTATGTGTTATGTGCAGCCTTTAATGCACATACAGGGCTCATTAAAAATTATCGTGCTTAGTACATTTAAATATTTTTAATAAACTTCTCATGAGGGACACTTTGGAGTATGGTCAGTGGGGCACTGGAATGGGAATCACTAGATTTGAGCTCTAGCCGTGACTCTGCTTGAGTAAATCACATAACCTTGGCAAGTATATTTGCTCAACTGTATAATGAGTGAAGCTCACTAAAGATCCTTACACACTGAGAAATAATTATGATTCGAAGAAGATGTAACTATCATAGAAATGAGGGGGCATAAGAAGAACCATGTAAGAATGGTTGGCTGGTCTTTGCCACAAATACTGTGGCCACCAACACTTTGCTAAGCTACCTGAAGAACGTTATGGGAAACACTTGACTCTGATTGGACATCTTTCAGAACAAACACAATTTTGGATGATATTTGTCCTCCAGAGGAAAGTTCAGTGGGCTAGAATGTATCACATTGTTTTTTGATTGCCTAGCATTTCATTTGTAGTCAAGGGCCCTTGACAACTGGCTTTGCATTAGGAACCCCTCCAGGACCACCTCAAGATGAATTCGTTGATTGTTAGACTCATTCACAGTAGGAAATTAAACCAGATTCCTGGGGACCAAGCCACCTTCAGATGCAGGCCCGGGGAGGCAGGACTCAGGAAACAAGGAACAAACTGCCTTTGAGCAACGTGCTGAACCAATCAAGACTTCAAAAGTGATAGAATGGCACTTATGCCTGTTTTTGTTTCCTGAGAAGCATTTTTAAAAAACATTTCTCTCATTAGTCATGGATGTTCTTTTATCTGGTAAGTACACTTGTGGTCATTCCAAACCTTGACTGTGATTTAATATAAATCTGGTCATTAGATAAACACATTATAGCACTTGGAGATATCAATATGGCTAACATCTAAAATTTATTTAGTTCACTCTGTCCTACAACCTAATTTAATAAAATATGAAGTCTAGAGGAAGATACTTTGTTCTTGAGACTTTCAACATGTATTATTATATTGGTTTCCTAACCCAGAGAGTGTCCGAGTGACTGTAGCTCATTTCAAGGGGAAACAAGAACAATTAATAACCCTCCTGTAAGGATTGACAGGGTTTATGGTGGAGAGAGCTTTTTAATCCAGATGTTCCACTCTGCACATTCAATTTAAATAAGTAGTGTGCCACTTTCCACAAAGCCCTGATGACAAGACAGTGCCCTGATAAGGGAAGTGTTAGACTTTTCTTTGGTTTTCTGTCTCCTTTGTCTTTATCTTCATCAGTTAGTAGTTACTGGACTCCTGCAGGGGCATCAGTCCTGCACTCGAAGAAATACTGTATTGAGTGATGGAAGAACAGCAATGGACTTAAACATTTCCAGTTTTCACCTCTGAAATTCTTTTGTTCTTGTGTCTGGATGCAACTATATTGGTTTTGCCTCTGGGCTCCAAGGAATAACTCTCTCTGAATCCCATTAGTGAATCTATTTCCATGAAGCCAGAGAACGTTATCCAAAAAGTTGGGAAATTCTTAACACCATGCAACGACAAAAATGTGGAGTTTCTTAATTCAGAATTTCATTTAATTTCTAGATCTTTACCCCATTTGTCCCTATCTCCCTATGGTGTATGTTATTGCTAACCAAAGCCTGGGTCTAATATAACCAGTATTAGTGAGTTATCAACTGTCTTAAAAAAAAGTACTCTCTCTTGCTTTGTGTTCGTTGTTCCCTTTATTAGCTTTTTTTTGAAATTTATCATTATTTCCACTTGGATGTCAGGACAAGAATATGGAACAATTCTGAAGTGAAAGACTCTGGACTGAGGGAGTAACAGGAACTCTCTGAAGGGAGAAATGGGAAGCAGACATAGAGAAAAATATTGTGGCTTCAAGAAAGGTGCCAGGTACTCTAACACCACATGGAACAAAACGCTGTCCTTGTATCCCATAAATGCCTAAAACAGGCTCAGTGTTTTCAAAAGGAACATATTTAACAGAAAGATGATAGGGACTAATGGAATTAAAAACGATTACTAACATCAAGAGAGTCAATCTTACTGGTAGAAAAATCTGACTCCAGGTTATCTAAACACCTTCCCTGAAACTTAGATGATGTAATTTCACATGATTTGAAGTTCATGGTCTTTTCTAAGATACTGGCAATCTATAATATTTCACAAATCCCAGTGAAATACACCTAATTACTTTTTAGCACTTATTCCTGAGTTGTGATTAAGCCATTCAATCAAGCATACTTAATTTTCTGGTGGTTTCCTCTACAGACTTACAATAATACAATATAGATGGACCAATAATTTTCAAATTACTTATACAGACCTTCCATAGGACACAAATATTCCCTATATTCGAGCTGCTCTAGAGACGAAGCATGTGATGTTACCAGGTAGTCAAGACTTATAGCTCCATCTCTGAAGTCCAACTCATTGAATTAAAATCCTGGATCCACTGTTTTCCATCTTCCTGATCTTGGACAACTAACTAAATGTATCTGTGCGTTTACCCTCCTTGAAAAAAAAAAAAGTGAGTATTAAAAAATTATACTCATCTGACTCGGTTGTTTGAGTTTCAAGTTAGAAAATACATACACAGTGTTTGGTAAACAACTAGGACCAAATTAATAAGATCTACCTTAAGGCTTTTGGCGTAGTACTGCATAGGCAAGAAAATGTTCTTGAAATTCATTATGCTTGGCTTCTAAGAGAAAAGTATGCTTTTAATCTAAACCTATGTCTTGAAAAGTGTGGGGTAAGTGATACCAGTGCACAACTCCTACCATAGCCTTTCTGTTCAAGCAAGAGGATCTATGATCTATGAAGAATGTTCTGTAATGTGTACCCACTGAGTCACTTCTATAGTTTTTGAGAACACTCCCTAGGTTATGTTCCATATTGCTTAATGGAAGGACTTTTCTTGGTCTTCGTCTTAAAATTTAAGTCCAATATAGAGAAATCATGAGAGTAAACTGAGCCTGTGGCCCAAGAAGCAAATAACGGCCGAAGCATCAAATAATATCTTACATATACTGACACAAACACATCATTAGGCATTTAATGGCCATGATGGCATTTCCTTGCCACAATCATCCAAGGAATTAGCCATTATCTCCATTTTCTAATAGAGAAACTGAGCCTCAGAAATGTTAGCTTGTCCCAAGGCACACAGCTAATAAATGGCAGAATTTGGATTTGAACAAGGTCCAGTTTAATCCAAAGCCAATTCTCTTCCCACTACACTAAATGGCCTACACAGCATCTCTTCATGTCATCACACCATTATCTATTCCAATACCAAGAATCTGTAGTTCTTGAATCCACACATTTTCTCTCTGTAAAGAGTTCCAACATGCTCCATGATGATTCAGATTAGAAGGATACTGACATCTTCTTCAGCTAACTTCTTATGTAGTGATCCTGGTCAGCCTGGAAAGAATGAATTAAGGTCTAGGATAATAAACAGAGTAGGTGGGAAAATGAAAACCTCATTTAACACTGCTGTTCCTCTCCTCAGCATCCCCATGCCCACCAGCACCACACATAAACCCCATGCTTAGCCGGCCACTGGTCACCAACACCTTGACACCCAACAAGCCACACCCATTAGAGGAACATATCCTTGGGAGACAAAAGAAATGGTGTTCTCCCTCTTGTCTTCAGAAACAGTGGCCAAAACACATTTTACTCTTTCCAGACCCTCTGATTTGAGTTGCATTAGTAACAGTCTTCCCTGTGCATGAATTTCAACTTCATTTGCATGATTGGCTGTGACAGGAATACTGAGAAGCTGCCACGCAGATGAAGTCTCTCCTTGTTGTTGCCAAGGCTCTGTCACTACTGTGCCCAGAAGCTTTGTGTCAATGTCTCTTGCTGGAGGAATGCTCTGCTGGTGAGGCTGCCGTATGCTCTGTTACTATTGAGATCACACAGTGTTCTTTCAGCCTCTTTCAGGCCTACCTCAACCACTTCTCAATTCCACCTCTCTATGGAAACACCTGTGTAAGTGGTGTTTTATAGAATTTAGGCTTGAAACTTCCTCTTTAGGATGACCTGTCTCTAAACCACCCACAGAACTGACAGGTAAATCAACATTAGCTTTGTCATAAACTCAGCTACTTGCCAGCCCACTTCAGCGAGGCTTGGCATGTTTCCTGAGCATTTCCCTTGATAAAAGGTGTTTCTTGCATCATTCAAGATACAAAACATACAAAACAGCTAGTCTTCCTTTTTTTTTTTTTTTTTTTTTGGATGACTAGCTTTCCTAATCTATCATAGATTCTGGGGTTTATCTATAAATCCCTGCCTCTGCTCTTCAGATAGAGCCTCTGAGCTAGCTAATCATGATTCTGTATCTTACCGAGTGTTTCCTTCAAGGTCATGTGCTGAGAACTTTCACATTATTAACTTATCAAGTACCACAGTGGAACCATCATTATCATCTTGGTTTTGGAGTTAAGGAAACTGAGATGAGAGTGGTTAAATAACTTGTACATAGCCACACAGGTGGAATTCAAACAGCCTTCACCCAGCAAGGCGAATATTCAGACCCAGAAAAACCTGACTTCAGGGTTCATGCTCTTTACCACTACCTTCTGACACCCTGAACAATGAAAGCTCCATTTAAGAGCACACCCACAGGGGAACCTGGATGGCTCAGTGGGTTAAGCCTCTGACTTTGGTTCAGGTCATGATCTCAGGGTCATGGGATCAAGCCCCGCATCGGGCTGTCTGCTCAGCAGGGAGCCTGCTTCCTCTCTCTCTGCCTGCCTGCCTACTTGATCTCTCTCTCTCTCTGTGTGTCAAATAAATACATAAAATCTTTAAAAAAAAAAAAAAAAAAAAAAAAAAAAAAGAGCACACCCACAGCTTCACAATAGCCAGGCTACTCTAAACAAAACTCATCTCTCTTCACACCTTCTGGCTCCATGGCCTTATGACTTTCATGTCATGTTCCCCATCATGTCATGTTCCTCATCTTCTGCTGACTAGCACAAACATGCTCTTATTCTGCTTCATACCATACAAAAAATTGGAAGGGAACATGTGCTCCCTTCTTCTTCCAAATATTTATTCGATTTTCATCTGGTGAAAAACCAATAACATAAAACCCACAAAGGTGCTGAATAAAAATAATAGTGCGACCATTAAGTTTGTAATTCTAAATGAAGTCAATTTATTTAACACAAAGAGTATTTTCCCAACTCAAAAAAAAAAAAAAACAGTGAAGAAATAGTGAAAAGAGGAAGAAAAATCGGAGAAATGTAGTGAGTATACTAAGCTTGAACTCATTATATTCAAAGGTCTCTGGCTACTATGTGATTATGAAGTCCACAGAGGTTAAAATTGAAAATTTTCTTATACTTTTCAAGCAATAGATTCTACCTCACAGTTGACTATAAGTGTTCTGATGCAGCAGATAAAATCATGGACGGACAGGGAGTAGACACAGATTTCAGTTGTGGTTCTGATGTTATTAATAACAAGGACAACATCTGATAAGAGTTAAATCCATCAGAATTCATGGGACTAGACAGGGTTCAGTGTCCCTTTAAACTCCAACATTAAATGGATTTCTGATATTAGTAGCACATTATATTCATACATTATTATAAGCCAGATTCAATGCTAAGTGTTTCCATTGATAATAACCAGTGACCAAAGTGTCATGTTGACTTAAACACTCATGTTAGTTCCTGGTTGCAACTCCCAGTTCTCTATAACATATAGTCTCCTAGTGACCTAAAATATTTAACATGCTTTCCAATTCCAGCTTACTACCAGAAATGCCCCAAAGAGCAAAAAAACAGAAATTATTTTCTTTGAAGACAGAAGACATGTCCATTCACTCACAAACCCATGCACAATAATATGTATTTAGAGAAATAAAAGTTTCTAGATATCATAAGAAATCAATTTATCTCAGTTAGAATTTGTTATCTCCTATCCACACATTCCACCCATTCTTCACTTACGGGGCAGTTGCAAACCACCAGTAACACAGCAAGTTGGCTCATAAGTTTGAGAAGATTCCAGGAGTTGTGACCCTGGTGCCACATAAACCGGAGGCCTACACGAACTGGATTCAGAGCTCTGAGACTGACCTGGGCCAGGTTCACATTCCAGAGACTGACAACTCTTAGACACACATGTCTTAGGTGGACAACTCTTTGCCACAGAGCTCACAGGCTGGCAGCTCTGGACTACAGAACCCACTTGCTGGCTGCTTCCTGACTGGCAAGGCTGAGACACACACTCCGACACTGCTGAGGAATGTCCTGATTGGCACATTGTCTTTTCAAAGGCCCTGGAATTAGAGCAAGTTGTTTGGACAACTCTGGGGAGGCCAGCACTTTGCGCACAGCTCGGTTCTGCGCACAGTTCCTGTTTATGGTTGGGCACTTTGCAGCTGGTCGTCTCACTGCAGGTTTCTTGAAAGTTGTCCAAGAGCCAGGTCCTGCCATGGCAGCTGCTGGGTAAAAAAAGTCCATCTTCAAAGTCTATAAGCTTAGACCCATGTACGATGGCAGAGAGTGGTGGGACATTGTAGGAGCTCCTGAGCGAGTGGCCTTGGCTCTGAAGCATACTGTTTAAACCCTTGATTGAAGTTGGTCTTAAGGACCCAGGGTGCCAGGTCTGAAGATTCTTTTTTGGTGAGATTATATACTCAGAAAACTGGGTGTTGGCTTCTTCTCAAGACTCCTTTCCACCTCATTGCTTAAGCTAATTTGAAGAATAACATCTCATTAGCACTTTGTTTAGTAACATATGAAGATGACATCCTATTAACAAAGAAGCCAGTCCATTCCGAATCTTCAAAATGGCTTTCATGTTAGCCCCAAAGCTGATTCATCAGGGCAGAGTTTCTCAAATATGAGTCCCAACATGCCACCCAAGCTAACATTTTTTTTTTCTTAGTTGCCATGACTCTCCAGGGAGAGTCATGGCGACTAATGGAAAAAACCAATTGTAAACTAATCAGTATTCAGCACTGGAGTTTGGAGGGATGCTCTTTTGGCAAAACAGAATAATATGATCAAGACATTTTCAGTCAGAAGGCAATCCAGTTAAGCTGACCCTCATTCCACTCAGATCTTGGTCTGTCCAACTGGTCGGGATGTGTGAAAGACTCAACAATGGAATCTCTTCTTACTCTCACCCAAAGTACTGTAAGTGGCCATTGCCTTATAAATATCATTCCCTTTGTTTAACATTTTGTATCCCTTGTCTTATTGAAGGTCAAATATAAACCGCCTCTTTATGAAGCTTTTCTTTGATCTTCCTATTTACAGGTTACGACTTCTTCCTCTGAATTACCAGTGGACTTTGACACATTCTTTATTATTCTTTATTTTTTATTATTTATTATCTTTTGTGTCTCAGCATAAGAGCAACCCTCAAGAGTGGCTTTCCTTCGTCACCCTGTTTGAAAAAAGATTCCATTCTCAAAGTCCGTTTTTCTGCTTTTACAGAACTTAACTCAGTTTATAATGAATAATAATAATAATAATAATTCTTTATTAATGACGAAGTCATGTATTTACTTTATTTGTACTTCTCAGCTGTTGATAATCTGGCCTTGTAACAAACTTGTCTCAGAATTGCTCCTCATTTTTGTTTGCTGTGGTTTTCTTTGACTGCAGACTGATGATCAGCCCCCACATTTATCACATTAGCAGCTGGACGCAGTTTAGCTTCATCCTCGTTAACACAGGACTGCCAGCGCAATTTCTATAGCACCTTCTATAATTCATTTAGCTCAGCTCATGAAAGAGAAACAACTGAAGTGTATTCTTAGCACAGCGCTCTGGCCCCTTTCCTCAGATCTGAAGAAAATCAAGAACATTCAGGAACCTGGAACAGCTCTGATTCAAACTCCTCCTTAACATGTGACGGACTGGGGATAGCCTCTCTTTCAAAGGACACATGCGAAGGCATTCAGCCTGACAAGCAGCACGCTCGACCAGTGTGTAATGCCTTCACAACATATGCAAGTTACTTATAATGCTGAATTACCAGTCCTGTGTGTTTGAAGATCCCATTATGCCCTCCCTATGACCCCAACAGGACCTCATTTAAATCATAGGCATATTTGTATTTATCATCACAGAGGCTTCCACTGTAGCTTGTTAACTCTCAGGCTTAGAAGCATTAAATGGATTTGCATTGCCCTGAGAGTAAGATCCATCCTCCTTAACCCAGCCTACTCAGCACTTGTAAAACCTGCGTGCTCCCTATTTTACTAAATCTAAATCTGCCCTTTCCCTCAGCCTCACATCCTCCATTTGCACAGGCTTCTACTGGGCTCTTGAGTATGTCAAGCCTCCCTTTGCCTCATTACTCTGCATGTGCAGCTGCCTGTCTGTCTCCCCCTTCCCTGCCTTCTCCCACGCCACCTACAGCTCCTTTCCTCATCTTTTGTGTCTCAGCATAAGAGCGACCCTCAAGAGTGGCTTTCCTTCATCACCCTGTTTGAAAAAAGATTCCATTCTCAAAGTGTGTTTTTCTGCTTTCATAGAACTTATCTCAGATTATAATGATTTTATTTGTTTCTTCACTGTGCCTTTGCCACAGCATTGTGAGTTCCATAAAGGCAAAAAGCATGTATATCTTCCTCGCTATTGTATCCCCAGCACTGAGCACATGGCTGACATATAATAAGAGTTCCATAAATGTATTTCAAAAAATTAATGAATAGAAACTGCAATTTTTTTTTTTTTTTATAAATGGAAGTTGCTAAATGTGTTCAAATTATAGATAATGTCTGAAGGGATAGAGTTCTGAAATCTTGATGTACCCAAAATTTTTGAGAATTGGCCAGGGTACAGAGTTTAAAGAGAATAATAATAAGACCCATGCTTACCTTTCAGCTACCCGTTTGTGAAATAAGAGTAAAATCATTAAGGAAGCCACTTATTAGCATGGCACAAGCTGAGTCAATTATTTCAAAATATTGTTTGATTGTATGTAGGCATGTTTTAAAAAGCTTTTCCCATGAAAAAGCTGTCAGCACAACAGCACAACAGAGTCCTGTTGCAAAACTAGACTCGGAGGGGGGCAGAGGCAGGACATCACCCAGGCCAGCATTCACACAATTGTCTCCAGCAGCCTGCCTTCTTATTAACCTCACAATGTGTTGCAAATTAGCGAATACCTGCGCAGTTCCCAATCTCCAAATGTCAAATAGTGAAGCTAGGTCTGTCATTTGTGAATAAGGCCACCGCATGAATTCTTTTCTCTTTGGGATGAAGCCTTAACTTGCACATGCTATTTAACTGAGTGCTGAATTAATAGGTGTTTCAGCATGCAATTTTAGCTCAATGAGTAAATACAGATTTTGGCTGGTGCTAGATTTATAGAGGGAGTTACTAGGTTTATTACTGTGGCATGATGTATGCTAGGACAACCGGTCACCTTCAGACTGCTTTAGTGCAACCAACTAAAAACTAAGTGTTCACTTTGTAGGCACTTGTACAATGACAATTATGTTGTCTATTGCCTAGTTTTCTTGTGACGGAGGTAGAAATAGTCATGTGATTGTTTATGGTGACTGGATACTTTGCTGCTGAATCGTTGAACAATTCCCTGGTCTCCCAGTCTTGAAATAGAAATATGATTGCAGCTGCAGTAGCACCCCCTTACCACCAGAGGGTGGAATATTAAAAATGGGGGAGGAGAAAGGCGTGAAATACAAGAAAGGATTTTCCAGTTATGATTCTAAGCCAAGATCTAGAATCACAAACCTTGAACATTTCCCTTAAATGTCTATGCCTTGACTTAATCATTTTTAAAATAAAAATTGTGAGAGTATCAACCTCATAAAATGGTTTTACAGGTGAAATGAGATGATACATACAATACCTGATTACCTGCCACATATGGAATAGGAAATGAATAAAAGTAGCAATTATTTCTGATCAGGTTAAGGATCTTTGTGCAGACCAAAATGTTGTTCTGATGGTGATGTCAATCTTGGATTGAGATAAAACTATGTAAAGAAAATAAACACAGGATAAAATAAACACAGTATCTTCTTTGTGTGTTTCAGATTTTTTTATGTCCATAAATGTAGCACATTCCATTTTTCTAAGGGTTGGATTATATTCATCAGTCCAATTAAAGGTCCAGTCAACCTGTTTCTATCTCTCAAGGGCTTAGCAGTTGATGATTATAAGGTTGAACAGTTTATATTACTTCTATATTTGATTATGTGGCTATGTTGGACTTCTGAACACTTTTTCAGCCATATTAAATAGTAAAACATAAATAAACAAAAGATTAGAGTAACATAATTCAGCTCATTTCCTCACAGTTTATTTCCTCTATCCTTGTCTTAGTTTTATCTCACCAACCAAATGACTTAAGTTAATTTAAATCCATTCCTCTTCTCCAACCAGGAAGTCACTCATATAGACAGATTGTATAGCAATGGAAGACTACTAGACCAAGAGTGAAGAGATCTCGCATCTAGCCCTGTTTCTATTAATTCATTGCATGAGTTTGGACAAGTCACTCTGCCTCTCTGGTATCTTCTAAGATAATGAATTCAGATGAAAAGATCTCGAAGGTCCTTTGTAGCTGTCACATTCTAGGATTTTCTATCAGAATCTTAATATCTTAGAGTTGAAAAGGACATGAAATGGCATCTTGTCAAATCTACCTGCTGAATGAAATCTGCACTTTCATTTAAGCCATCTAATTTTTATTAAGATTACTTATAAAAATTTTAACAGGACGGAACAAAGACTGAAGTCAGTAGGCTATTAGTTGCCATGTAGAAATCCATCACTTAAAATGAATAGTCCTATTGTATTTGAGACTAACTCTGAGAAATACAGAAAAAGTATATTTTTCACTGGTCCACCTCAAAAGAGCGTGCCAAGGGGAATGACCAACTTCCTTTAAATATAACGTTTTGTAAAATAAGTCAAGTATTATACAACCCCTTTCAGACACTGTAATGCATACAGAAAAAAAATCTTAGTCTCTGGAATACTCAGAATTATGACACTATTACTATAATAATGATCCCATGTGGAATATGGGAATGGTCTCATGTCAGCTTTATCTATTTTGAAATTGATTCTCTTAGAACACTGTAATAAACAAATTCACATGTGACATCATTTTTTTTTTCTATGAAACTATCTCTAAATAATTTTGCTTCTTGGGACAATTCTTGGTCATTTACAATTCAATGCCGTCAGACTTTGATTTAAATAGCAAAAAAGGAAGAAAGAAAGAAAGAAAAGGAAAAAAGAAAGAAAGAAAGAAAGAAAGAAAGAAAGAAAGAAAGAAAGAACTACACACTGTCTATTTAGCCATTAACAAAGAGTATTTGGAAAGAAACAATAGACCATAGTATCTTGACCATTTGAGCATTTACTCCCATATTTTTCAACCCTTTGTTCCACTATGTCTTGGATGTGAAAGTGTCATGGTTTATTATAGTAATTATACACTTGCTTTTGTTCCTTTCCCCAGATGTACTTACTCTGGTCTGTCCTTGAGGTTAGCTTTTGGTGAAGTTATTTTTCTGCCTTTGTGTGACCCAGAAGTAGGAATTTACTTGTGAGTTCTCACACTTTTCTTATGACTACTGCAGTTGTGATAATATGTCATTAAGATGGTACTAAGTCATTTTTTATAATAATGGTGACCAGAAGATTAATGACATTACTGACAACTAGCTTATCCAAATTGAGTTCAGCTATCAAAAATGAATGACTGTGGGGCACCTGGGTGGCTCAGTGGGTTAAGCTTCTGCCTTCAGCTCCGGTCATGATGGGATGGAGCCCCACATCAGGCTCTCCACTCAGCAGGGAGCCTGCTTCCCCCTTCTCTCTCTGCCTGCCTCTCTCCCTACTTATGATCTCTCTCTTGTGTCAAATAAATAAGTAAAAATCTTTTAAAAAAAAATGAATGACTCTTTGTTTATATTGACATAATACATCCTGGAGAATATCGTCCTAGATCCATTTCATTCTTTCATCTACTAAATTCATATTTATTGAGTATTTACTACTTTCCAGACCCCATCAGGTAAGATTCCATTGTGTTCATTGAGAATATAACCAGGAAGACCAAACAAAATAGAACTGATAAACAAAATAATGCTCCAAATAAAATATAAAATAGTGAATTTGTAATTAATAAAAAATGAGAAATATTTAGTGCTAATGTTGGGTGGGAACTAATCAACTCTATTGATTATGGAGTCTTCCAAAAAGAAGGGAGAGAAGAGGTAATATTTCTGTGGGTTTTAAAGGGTTAGAAAGACATGACACTCCTAAAATTATGAAACCATTTAAGACTTCAGTTCTGTACAATGTGTTCAAGGAAACAGGAGTAGATAGCATTGGTGGAGTGCAAGTTGGTGCAGTGAATGCATGTGGGAAGTGGCGGGAGAGGGACTAGGACAGGGCAAAGGTGATGGCAAACGGTCTTTAATATTACACGGGGTCTTTGTTGGGAGAGTCGGTTGTTCCAGCTTTTAAATGAATGTATCATATAGGAAAACGTTAGCTACAAGTAACTGAAGTTGTTTTTCAAAAAGGTTTAGGTAATAAGAGAAGTTTATTGGCTCATATTTACTAAAGTACAGAAATGAGACTCTGTTCCTTGCATTTCTCTTGGCTTTGCTGTTTTTCATGTAATGGCTTATTTTTAGGCCACATACAATATGGGTATAGCATTCCACACATGATATCAGAAAATCCAGAAGAAGAGATGGTTCCCTCAAAAAAACTCCACAAGAACTTTACCAGAAGTGCCTGTTCATGCCATTCCTTGTTTCTCACTGGCTTAAGACAGATGACATGCTCCATCCTGAACCAACCACTTTCAGGGAAGATTGGGGTGTCCCTTGAACTAGCCAGAATCCATCTTGAAACCAGGAGTATGGTCACTTTACTTTATAGAACCATGTGTAGATAAGGAGTGGTACACAAACAAAACCCAGTTCTTCTGGAAAGAGCAGAGAGAAACACCTTGTGAGGGCAATGAACAATTAGTACCTATATTCACTTACATATTTTTCTTCCCGCTTACGTATTTTCAAATGTAGATGACTCTGTTCCCCAAAACAAGAGTTTAGTAGACCATATAGTTCTCACATCCAGATCTAACTCCAGGATATCAAGAGGTAAAGTCTTCATTCTCAGGTAATATCATCTATTTATGATAGTGCGATGTTTCCAGAAGTTCCCAGGTGACTTCTTTGAAAACAATGACCAGATTGAGGAAGGAAAGAGTTAAGCACCAAGATGAGAAATAAGTTAGAAATGGAAATAATTTTATTATAATCAAATGCATAAATGTTTAATTTCATCCATATTTAGGATATTTGCTCCATCATACCAGATACCGCTGTTAGTTAATATTGAGATCTCAAAATTCCATTACCACTTGTATAAGTCTACAAAAGGGCCTCATGAAAATCATTTTGACATTTCCTCATCTAAAGCATCCAGAATAGTACACTTGAAGCATCACTGCCATCTGAAGCTTTTCTTCCTGGATTAGACTCAGTAGTAATTTAACCAAATAAGATGCCTAGTAAGACTGAAATGATTACACACAGAAGCATTTAGAATGACCCCCTGCTCTGAGCTGTGATTCCACTTGCCAAAAATTCTAGGGAACTAATTCTGTGTTGTCAGAGAGTTCTGTGTACCAGGGAGCCTAATTCTTAAATATTTCTTTTTAGAAAAAGAACGGTAGGTTTGAAATTCCCAATGAATAGCTTTTTCTTTAAATTAACATTAACCTGTGATCTAATATCAAATTACATGAGTTTATTTAAAAGAAAAGAAAAAAAGACCTATTGGTTCAGTTTTAACAAAAGAAGAAGGAAAATAGGAGAAAAGAGATGGAAAACAAGATGGGTATTCTAGGAGATAAAAAAATTTCATATTAATAGATTTTTTAAATTTATTTATACTTTTCTAGGTAGTATGATATAGACTCTAGCCAGATGACAGCTGAGATTGACTTTGAGGGACTGTAAAGTCAGGGTCTAGAATCCTTAACAAGTTGATTGGTGGGAGAAGCCAGATCTGCAGATTAGTTGGCAACAAGAAGTTTGGCAGTTCCTAAAAGCCAAGTAGGTTGGGCTGCAGAATCTGGATTCGAAGCCCAGGAAAAGGAAGCCATAGACTCCATAACCCAGGGATCTGAAGCCATGTGATCCACAACCCAGGGAGTAGGAGCTTCTAGGTCCATAGCCCAGGCAGTAACTTCTGCTGGATCCACAGCCTGGAGACCCAGGGTAAGCTGACTGGCAAGGATCACAGGGTATTGAGGTCCTCTGGTGGTAGGAAATTGTCTGGAAGGGGCTGGACACCATGTAGGACATCTGGAAACTGGTAGGATCACAGTAGGTCTCCTGACAGCCACCGGACAGGGAGGGGCCCAGCTGGCAGGTGCTGAGAGAGCAGATGTCAGTGGGGTAGACAAGGTTGTTGAGACAGAAAGAGCCACAGGAGCTTGGGTAGCTCAGGTAACCCCCAAGGGAGTGGGAGTAGAAGGTTGCAGAGCAGCAGCTGTAGGACATTTTGGCAGGAGATGTGAGTTCAGGGGACTGACAGTGAAGAGATGCTCTGATATCCCCCCTTTCTCCCAGGCATATGTGTGTGTGTGTGTGTGTGTGTGTGTGTGTGTGTGTATGTGTGTGTGTGTATCTCCTCACTGTACTAGATGTGATTCAGACCCTTACCATTCTTGTACATGTCTTGTCATGAAAATAACTAATTCACCTAGGCCATAATTATAACTGAACACATTCATGTGTTCTTAACTGCAGTTTAATTATTTGGGTTTATAGAAGACACTCCTCTTCCCACTTTTTTTTTTCTCTTTTTCTTCCTGGAACTAAGGTATGGTTTGCCTTCAAAAGATACTTGTCATGAGGCCTATAGTATCCTCCCTTCTTCATGAGCTTGACTATGGGGATTTTTGAGCATGAACGTCTTGTTACCAGCAATATACTCCTAACAGTCACCAGCACCTCCATCCCAAATATTTGTACGTATTTTATTGAACATTTACCATGTGTGCAACTTGAAAATTGTGTTATCATTTAATCCTTGCAACAACCCTATAAGAAAGGATTTATTACTAATATAGTAACCCAGTGTGTGCCTGTCTTCAAAGCCAACAGGAACATCGTAGGTATGCCAACAATTCAAGAAGCTTGTCCTCTCCACTCCCACAACCACATGAACAATGAATGCCTGGGCAGAAAAATCACATTTCAGTGTGATAACATTTGCATTTTATCTGAGGTGCCTACTTATAAAGTCCTACCTCTTTTTTGAAATTCCCAAATGCAGCCACTGAAGGAACAACTTCTTAATTTTTTGATTAATATTTTTTAGTATGCAAAGTTACCATAAAGATGGTTGTTTCAAACTACCTTTGTCCTGTCATTTAGCTTGTCATCAATAAGCAACTCATGTTTTATCCAGTATGGAGTCACTGGATCCTTTTTCCAGGTGAGGCAGAGAATTCTTTGGCAAACACTTAGACTGTCACTGAGAATAATTGCTAAAAACTGATACACCTTTTGAGTGAGTTGACTACCAATGAAATACATTTGCAAAAACTTGAATTTTAATAGTGTGCTAACCTTTGCCAACTCAGTTGGGAGTGAGAAATGAGACACCTCAGAGAGTGATTCATTTCACTACCTGCTGAGCTTCTCTTTTGCTCATCGTTCTAGAAAGACAAAGAAACATAAAACTTACCTTCATACTAAGTAGTTAAAATCATCCTTATCACTATAAAAAAAAAATCAATGGTATAAAGAAAAGTCCTGGAATTAGAGATGTCTTTTTTCCCACTTACTACAATATCCAGCTTCTGCCTTAAAGCATCTTTTAGAAATTAGAAACAAAAAAGCTATTTCTGTGACTTGATCTTTCCTGTTTGTTTCCCAGGTGATTGTTTTTTTTCTAATGTCCTATAGTATTTGCTTATCTGGCACCAGTAGAAGAGTCCGCCCATTGTTTTGCTTACGAATTTTTAGCAAATATTTTTCTCACTTCTCCAAGTCCTTTTCATTTCTTAAACCCTAAATCCTAAATCAAATTCGTCCTATCTGACAGGTGCTCATCTCAGGTAATCTTTGACTCTTCTGACATAAAAGACTCTTCGTATGTTATAAGCTATCCGTTTGGTACACACACACATTCACAGAGGAGGAATTGCAAGAGATGTCTTTTGTTATGGCCCATGCAGAATGACTAAGACTTCAATTTTTTGTTTTTTTGCTTTTTGTTTTAAAATTGTATTTATTTATTTGAGAGAGAGAGGGAGAAAGAACAAGCAGGGGCGGAGAGAGAAGAAGAGAATTCTGGCCGAGTCGGGAGCCCTAGTTGGGGCTCAATGCCAGGACCCCAGGATCATGACCTGAATCAAAGGAAGACACTTAACCAACTGAGCCACCCAGGTGCCCCAACTTCAGAATTCAAACAAAAGAATTCAAATTCTTTTGAATTTGCAGAAGGATCCCATGTGGGGTTCAGCAACAGGGCTTAGCTATCTTTGATCCAGTGACCAGCACATGGTGGGTACTTCAAATTATTTATGAACTGAAAGAACATATCAAATCATTAATTTTCTATTTCCATATTATACAAAATAAATATATACATGTAAACTAATTGTTTTATTCTTTTGAAATTTATCCTTAAGAAAAATGCTAAGTGAAAATAAATATCTCTTTCATAATTACATATAATCCCTACGTTCAGCATATCAGCTTCAGTGTCCCCCACCCCCACTCCACACAAAGCTGGCTTTGGGGCCTTGGTCAGTTATTATTTCTTTCTTTTTCTCTTTCCAACAATTTCATTCCCCTCCATTCTAATAGTTCTGTTTTCTCAGTCTTGTGACATGGTCAACTTTCTTCCATTTAAAAGTGTCAAAGAGTGGCATTTCCTTCATGACGGTATAGCTCTTCTAATTTTTAAAGATAGAATTCTCTAAGAAATTTGTCAACTAGCTCGCTTCTTATTCACTTATCAATAACCATATTGTCTCTACCTGGTTAAAACTCTTCTGAAACCTCACTGCCATGCTTAGCAGTGGCCCTATGCTGTTAAATGCCATGGACATTTTTAGGATGATCCTACATGAACATTTGGTCACATTCAACACAAGTGACTTCATCTTGACATACGTTCTTCTGTGTTGCTCCAGGACATCCACTCCTCATTTTCCACTTAATTCTCTGTGACCCTTGGTTGGGTACTGGTACATAATGTCTCTTGAGATTTGGTGATCATCTCTTCACATATGCTCTCTGTAGCGGGGGGAAACCTCCCCTTCATGCCTTAAAATAGGATCCATATTCTGTGCCATTCAAATGTGTATTTCCATACACACCTCTTTTTAGTTTTTAATTCTAGACTCAGATATCTAATTACTTACTAGACATTTCAGTTTGGAGGTTTCATAAGGGTGTCCAAATTTTATGTGTATGAAATTAAACTTTTGCTCTTCCTTAGGGAGAATAAAATATTTCTTTTCTTATCTGACTAAGCAGCATTTCCATCCATCTAGTTGGAATCCTCCTAAGAAGTGAATAACATCCATCCCAAACCTGGTCCCTTCTGTCTTCCAAATTCTCCAAAAATCTATCTAATACTCTTACTGCCTACCTTCCAGTCTAGGGTTTCTCAACCCCAGCATCACTGACATTTTGGAATGCATAATTCTTAGCTGTAGGGACTGTCCTGTGTATTGTAAGGTATTTAGTGGTACTCTTGGTCCATTAGATGTCAGTAACACACATCTCCCCAACTCCACCAACACACACACACACACACACACACACACACACACACACACACACACATCATAACAATTGACTATGTCTCCAAAATTTGCATGGGAGCGAAAGCAATTTCTGGGTGTTTCCTTTCTTGGCAAGCTGTGGAGGAGTGCCAACATGGCCTGTCTCATTTTCAGAAATTGTTCCCTCCATTCTTTTCTCCTTATCCCTGCCTGGTAAATGTTAAAATGAAGGGGTACCTGGGTTGCTCAGTCAGTTAAGCATCTGATTCTTGGTGTCAGCTCGGATCATGATCTCAGGGTCCTGGAATCAAACCTTGCATCGGGTCAGTGCTCAGTGTGGAGTCTGTTTGCCCCTCTCCTTTTGGTCCTCCTCTGACTTTTGGCTCTCTCTCTCATAAATAAATAAAACCCTTAAAAGAAACTCTTAAAATGGAAAGCTGGTCACATCACTCTCCTGATGAAACTCTCTAGCACATGTATGATAAGATACAAATCGTGTATGTGATTTGCAAGTCTGCAGGGTCGTGGCTCTGGCCATGTCTCTAACTTCATTTGCACCCTGGACCCTATCCCTCACAATTAAACTATCTCCAGCTTTCCCTTACCACGAAGACTGGTTATTTTCTCTACTCTGCATGTTCTTCCTTCATCTGGATAATTAAGATAATTAAGCCTTTGCTCACTTTATAGCCACTGTATCCCAGAATAAATTAGGCTTCTCTGTTATGATATCTATCATCCTTGCACGTCATTCTATCATCTTTATATTTATTTTTTAAATTGTCCTGTCAACTAGGGCAATGCTACTGAAAATGACTAGTCTGTGGAGATCATTACTATCTACCATAAGATGGAGTATACCAACAGATAAATCAGTATATCGCTCCCCTTATTAAGAACACTAAGAACATTAAAAATGTCAGCTTAACCAAATCATAGGTTCAGTAACACCATTGATTTACTCTGGGTTATGACTCATTGTCTGAATGGCATGTCTCTGACTGTAATCTCAGGGGGAGGGGAAGGGGGCAGACAATTACTCTTTCTTGCTCAACACGGAATCCTCAGCTCAAAAACAAAGTTACACCATTGTTCAATAAATACCCCTGAATGGATAAATTAGGAAATCAATGGTTTTATCACTACATAAATATCTATCTAATTTTGTCTTTAGACTTCCAAACTTTTCCTTACTTCACCCTAGGTATTTCACAAAAAGAGCAAGCTCAGCAAAAGCTTGACTACCTTTGTAACCAGTCTCCTGGCCCAGACCTTCTTCTACCCCTTCACACCCACCTTACTTATAGTATACCATCAACACAACCCTGAAAATGGGATGCCCAGGAGATATCTATGACACTGCTATTCCTCACTTCTGCTCTCCTATCTTGGATCATCATGTCTTCCTTTCTTTTTTTTTTTTTTCTTTCATCTCCAAAACATATTATAATACTTTCCTTTCCTTTCTTGCTGCATCTCAGCTCTTCTGCCTTTGCCCTTGGATCTTGTCCTCATCATGGCCCCAAACCTCTGATTTTGCCTCTTTTAACCCACTGTCCTTTGCATTTCTCTGAATGTTCTTTCTAAAATTGTAGGTTCGCCTTTGCAAACTTAAATTCAATTTCTAAGTATTTTATGCAAGCCATCTTATGATCTGACCCCCAATTATCTCACATCTGATACCTTAATGCCCTAATTTTATCTTCAAAAGATAGCACCTCTCTTCAGCTCAGTTAAGGATTGAAGGCAGAGAAGTTAGTCAGGCAAAGGGGTCTTATTTCAAGAAGTGAAGCATCAGTGAAGAATGTCAGAAGAGAGGATATGGAAGATGAAGCTGGAGAGAGACAGGAGCCAGATTACAAGGGGCTCTGGAAGTCATGATGTGGGGAGGGTTGTTGGACATTCTTCAAAGGTCACCAAATCTCTGAAAATCAAAAATTCTTTGGAAGTAATTTAGAGGTGAAAGACAGCATGATATATTCTCTTAAATGGAATCACATGGCTCAAATTAATGGAAATAATACATATTAATTTTTTCTTCTTCTTCTTAGTGTGTATATCATATGCTGTGCCTTAGAACCAGGTGGTGGGTATTATAGAGGGCACGGACTGCATGGAGCACTGGGTGTGGTGAAAAAATAATGAATACTGTTTTTCTGAAAATAAATAAATCAATTAAAAATAATAATAAATAAATAAATAAATAAATATGTTTGATTATGGGTTGTTGTCTCAGTCACTACCTGGGGTATTATATAATATATAGCTTACCCATTCCATTACTTTCCTAAACTCTGAAAAACTCTGGATTCCAAATTTTGTCTGTCCTCACTGGCTTAGACAAGGGAATATGAGTGTAGCAGTGAGAAACCATCCATAGGTTATAAATATAGATCCAACTTGATCAAATTTGTCTCCTACAAAATGATTCTGTGAAGAATGGATCAGAGGGTCCCCTAGCAGTAAGGGTGGGCCCCAGGGTTCAGACCATGGCAGTATGATTCAATAACCTATATTCTTAACCACAGTGCTTGACTGCCTCCCATGAAAATGATGAAAGACCAGGAACATGTAGAATGAGATGAGAAGGTGCCTATGGTGGCACCTTAGTCATCTTTGCCATTTAAGGAACTGGCAAAGATGAGCCCACAAAAGACCTAGAGGGAATAGTCAGTGAAGTAAGAACAAATTCGGGAACACAACAAACAAAATCAATTTGAAGATATGTTACAAATAGAGGAATGTAGTCAAAAAAGTATTGAATGTTGGAGAAAGGTCAAGTTAGTAGATGCTGCCCCTGAATTTTAAGCATCTCTCCTTACTGCATACACTTTGGTATTTTTTGGTTTTTAATTTGGAAATGGCCACAATTTCAACAGTGCCTGGTACATAGCAGATACTTAAAAAATGCTGGTTAAACTGAACCACCTTTTCCAATTTTTAAAATGATTACAGCTCATTTTTATTGAGCTCTTCCTGCACGCAGAGGAATCTGTGTACATTATTTCATTCATCCCTAAAAAAGAGCCCTGTGAGGTAATTATCATCAACATTTAGAGGCCCAGAGAGATTAAATATGACGCCCAAAGTCATGTGACTAGTGAGCAGTAGAGCGGATATTTGAATCTAGTTTGAATTTGGAACTCAAGCCCTTACCCACTCCCCTGCCCTGCCTCTCCAAAGGATAAAAGAACACAAATTTGCAGATCATGGGGGTCTCTGGAGTACCAGGCTTAAGCCTCAAATTCAGTTCTAAACCTCTTGGATGTCAAAAAGAAAGGAACACAGTTAGTCCACAGTACTAATGCCCTCACAGCTTCCAGGTTTTTGCTCAAGTGTTTTGTGGTGTTTTTTTTTTTGGTTTTTTTTTTTGGAGTTTTTTAGTGTTATAGGGTCACTGAGTTCTTGTCTCATGGAGCCAAAGAATGAATCTCATGGACACAAAAGGGTGAAATGAAGTGAAGTGAAAGTTTATTAAGTGAAGGTGATAACAGAAAGGAAAGAAAAAAGCTCTCTGAAATGAGAGGGGTTCTGAATGGGTCGCCACTGAAGGCTTTTAGTGGCAGTCTTTTATTGAGAGCTGACCAGGAATCTTGTGACCTTGATATTTCTTTGCCATCCTGGTTTGAACAAGGAGTATTGACAATGTAGTTAATGACTTACTTACTTACTTCTTTGAGGTCTGGTCATTTTCTGTGATTACAACGTTGCTGCAGAAACAAAACAAAACAAACAAAAAAACTCCCTAACATTTAGGTCCAGGTGGTCTGGTTTTTTCCCTTATCTCTCATTTTGAATGTTTCAAAGAAAAACATGAATTCGTTCAAAATCCATAAAAGTTTAGTAAACAGAGACATATCTGTCACATTGTGGAAGAAAAAAACATGAAATAACCTTGTAATTTCTTTTATATAACTTCTTATCATCTGGCATAAGGTAGTTTCCCAACTTTGACTTTTTTTCCACTGTTCTTTGATTGTATAATGATGATGGAACATGTATCTGTCAGAGAAAATAAGTAGTTGGTGGTCAGTCAATTCAGGAAGTGAGGCGTTTTAGTAAATGAATATAATAGTAGCATTTGCTTGTAGGAGTGTGAAGAGGCATGAATCTGATTTATAAAAGCCAGTCCTGGGCGGGGCTGGAAGAGATTCTGCTGAGTGAAATTAGTCAAGCAGAGACAGTCGATTATCATATGGTTTCACTTACTTGTGGAGCATAAGGAATAACATGGAGGACATGGGGAGATGGAGAGGAGAAGGGAGTTGGGGGAAATTGGGGGTGGGGAGACAAACCATGAGAGACTGTGAACTCTGAGAAACAAACTGAGGGTTTTGGAGGGAAAAGGGGGGTTGGGGTTGGGTGAGCCTGGTGGTGGGTATTATGGAGGGCACGTATTGCGTGGGGGCACTGAGTGTGGTGCATAAACGATGAATTCTGGAACACTGAAAAGAAATTAAATTAAATTTAAAAAAAAAAAAAAAAGCCAGTCCTACAGGGTGGTCTGTATTAAGTTATAGAGAAACAGTTTTCATGGCAGAAGCTGGAAGGTAATTCATATTTTGGCAATCACAGATCTGTAATTTAAAGATTGGAGACTGTTAAACTCCTGGTCTCTGGGAAAAGGATAGCTCCTGAGTGCTGGTGGGCTTCCGGCAACTCTCTTGTGAGTCACTAGAGAGAGACCTATCTAGCTGGAGACTGGGGGAGCAGAGATCAATGGGTAGACACAGTAGCTGAGGTTAAGAAGGGCCACAAAATAAAACAGGGTAGACCAGGAATTCTGTAAGAGAAGAAGAAAAGTTTCCAACCCAGCAGTTGAAACATATTATCATTATGTCTCATTCACTTGTTATCAATGTCAGAGAGTGTCACTTTTCTCTGCTGGCTTAGATGGCTTACATGCTCATCCTGTTGCTGAAACATTCTTGACAGCTGACTTCAATATTCTTCTACACCACAATTTGCGTAAGAGCAAGGTGTATGGTCTAACTTCAAAGAACTAGAATAGCACTATTATAAATATGCTGACTAGTATTTTGTAGGTAAAAGCCAGCTAACAGTTTTGCCTTGGATTTCAGATGATGGTTGTATACACAAAGCAGTGGGTCATCATTGCTGGTTTAATTTGTGATTCTTAGGGTCATTTATAGGATGCTGAGATATAGCTCTCTTCTTTCCTCCGAGGTTATGGTACTATATTTTGTTGTGATTCCTTTCTCAGTCATTCCTAACGTGGCTTGCATAATATAAAGCATGTACTTATGTTCAGTAACAACTAATGTGTGTGACAGAAATGGTTCATAAAAGACAAAGGTCACTCTATGATCATGATACTCCATGAGAATTAAATGAGTTTTATGGAAAAATAATTCTGCTTGGCCCTCTTTACCAGCTGGATGAATATGGAATGTCTCATATAAGTGGACTTAAATTATATTAGCAAAGAAAATGGAAATTTCAGCCCAAATACTTTAAAAAAGTAATCTACCATCAAATTTACAGTGTGTAAATTTTTAATAGCCCCTTAGGGGCTGTGTTTATAAGCAGTAAAACAAATACCAAATTATTTTCCTCAAGCACACTGAAAATTGCTGAACAAATAACTTCCAGAGTGATGTTATAGATATCACATCCTCATGTTATGTGAGTGTGGTTATTACATCTAAAGATCCCTGATTAACCTTGATAGAAGAATGTGGTGGCTTAAAGACCAGACAAGCTCCAGTGAAGACCAGGAGTCAAAGGCAAAGATGTAAGACTACCCAGAGGGGGCACAGTATAAAAGAAATATATATATTTTTAAGATGAATAGAAAAAAACATTATAAGGCAATTCTGAGCTAGGTTGTAACCAGGATTAAACATATTATCAATATATTATGTGTGTATGCATATATATATATACATATATATATGCACCTGGATGACTCAGTTGGTAGAGTGGTTGCCTTTGGCTCAGGTCATGATCCTGGAATCCTAGGATCAAGACCTGCTTTGGGATTCCTGCGCAGTGAGGAGTCTGCTTTTCTCTCTGCTCCTCACCTCCCTTTTGTCTTCTATCTCACTCTCTCTGTCTCAGATAAAAATTTCATATATATACATATATACACACATATATATATAATTCTTTATATAATATATATATATATATATATATATATATATAGAGAGAGAGAGAATATATATATTTAGAATATATATTCTAAAGGTATTGGGTTAGAATATATTTATTTGTATTTCTCTGTTGTTTGGGAAGGAATACACTATTGTGTACTTTAGTGGATATTTAAAATGTTTAGGTATTGAGAGAATAGATATTTGGTTTTAGACTACATAAAAGATGTGATGGGGTTGCCTGGGAAGCTCAGTGACTTAATGTTCTCACTTAGGTCATGATCCCAGTGTCCTACTCAGGGGGGGATCTTCTCCCTCTCCCGCTACCCCTCCTCCTGCCTGTGATCATTTCCTCTCTCTCTCTCTCTAGCTCTCTCTTTATCAAATAAATAAAAATCTTAAAAAAAAAAAAAAAGAATGCAATGTTTATGGCTCACGCAACCAGACATTTAGGTCAATGGCCCCACATGCATTGATTTAGGGGATATAAGTTCTATACATTTATAGTCTAAATAATAGTTAACATTTATAGAGTGCTTTCTATATCCAAGGAACTCTTTTACTTGCTTTGGCTATCTTATCATCCATTTCTCATTGTAAACTTGTGATATAAATACTATCATTATCTCTTTTTCACATTAAAGGAAATTGAATTTTTGAGAGGTCCTGCAGTATGTACAAAAGAAGTAGCCAATACATGTTAGCATCGTGGATTCAAATATTCATGGTGTTTCCTCAGGAGTCACATGCTAAGGACACTTTAACTGGGTTCCCTCTTACAGCAAACAAACTAATGCCCAAGTGAAAAAAAGTGTGATTATCTAAATGCTCAAATGTTCTAAGAAATGATTCTGAAGCACAAAATCTCAGACTTTCTAGGTGGAAAAACCAAAGTGGAGATCCCAAATGTGGCATTCTGATGACCAAGCAATCCCGTTGCCTGGAGGGTGGTACAGATTGTCATGTCAGTTGGTTAATGGATAGGAAAGCCCAGCCTCCTCTGTACTGACTCCGTACCTACCATCAGAAGGAGCTATCCTGGTTCTAATTGCATTTGGTAAAGAAGGGGTTTCTGGTAATAATCAAGTCCTGACTTCTAAACAGGCCCCACCATTCAGAAGTCAAATGCCCATTGATAGGCAGGAACTCTGGAGACAGTGTCAGATTTACATGGTTTCAGCATCTTGAAGACAATGTGTCTTCATTCTGTACCCATGTTGGCAAAACTTCAAAGTTCAACGGGCAAAGATACTAATGTATGTTGCTCATTCATTTTGAGTTTCAAGACTATTAGTAATTTTTTGTTTGGCATTTCCCAAAGAATCATTAATAGAATAATGGCTGAAATTATTACCCTGAAGAAGAGGTTCTGGTGGGCTAATGGGTGCCAGGTGGCTCGTTCTTTCCATATTCATGTTTGTCAGACTTTTCAGTGACTCTCATCACATTCTGCAGTGACTTACAGGGGTTTATCCAAAATAGTATCCCAGCAGGTAAGGACTCTATTAAGGAAGGCTTGCACATGTTTGCCTGTTTTACTCTGACCCTGCACAGCTAAGGGTAAAGATTTAAGCAAGGCAATATATTAAATCAGTCACCAGTAAGCTGGAACACAAAACTGGTATTTCTCCATACTAGAAAAAACAACCACTGTTTTGCTTCTGCTTGAAATAGCAATGTCCTTTGCATACATTTTGGGATCCCAGTAGTGCAGAACAAAGTCCATTCTGTGCTGCTCTCACTTGCCAAGAGACAATTAATATGTGAACATTAATTGCCATGCATCCAACAACTGCATCGTAGAGCAAGGGGAATATACTCAGAACGAAGATGTCCGAATCACAGTACCTTCGATAAATTAAAAATCTCCTACTGCATATTACATAATTCTCATATATATCCCTCATAATCGTCCTGTGAATGAACTAATATTATTTCCATTTTTCATATAAAAAGAGTGTAGTGTTATGTTAAGTCATGTGTTAAGAATTTTTTTAAACTTTATAAAGCCAAAAAAGTGAGACTGGGTCTGTCTGTCTCCAGATAATCCATTACTCACTCTTACCTTCCATATCTGTTAAGCCACGATATGAAGCTACAAATGCCAAAGACCAATGCATGATGCAGTTGAGGTACAGTTTTATTACAACATCTTTCGTCACTTAAAACCCCTCAGAAGATCGAATTAAAATGGAGGTGATAGGAGACAATCTCCGGCAAAGTGTTACACCACGTCCAGAAGGTACAGAGCAGGAAAGTAAAAAGTAAATCATTTTAAAATTCACAACCATATTCTTTCCCTTCGAGAATTTGAAAATGAAAAACCGAAAAGAATTCCCTTGTATCGCAGGCTTGCGATACAAAAGCCTTCCCCTCCATGTGTTGACAATCGATTAGGAGAACATTTCCACATCATTCTCCCAGAAGGGAGTTTGCAGCTCCCAAGGCCGTGCTAAATGTGGTTTGACTGTTTGTTTTTCCTGTTTTACCTAGCACAATAATGGACCATGAGAAATCACCCTAAAATTGTTGAAGCTAAAGCATTTTTCAAATTTGGCTTATAAGCTAGAGAAGATGAACAATCAATGACACATCTTCACCTTGTGGTATCCATAGGACACAGAAAGTGAAGTTCTCTGGAATCAATTTTATAGTCAAGACATTAACCTCTGTGGTCATTTGCCCAGCAGGAAGAGTAAGCTGTTAAAAACACAGAATCAGCCACTATTCACTATTTTTATGATTTTGAGTGTGATAACAGCTTCCCTTTCAATTACATGACTGGGATTATTTTGCTGGTAAAGTACCAAAAAGAGAATGTACGTCAAAAAATAAATTTAGATGTTTTCCATTTGCAAAAATTCTCCAAAAAAAGGACAATACCTTGTTGCCTGGAGTATAGATTTGACTAAAACTGATTTTAACTAAAAATTATAATATTATCTGTTCTAAAGAACTTGGGAAAACTTACGGGGTGTCGCTGTCAACTCCATCATGGACAGGGGACAGGGGAGTGGTTAGGACTGTAATCTTCTTTTTTTTGAAAATTCACAATATCCTTAATCATATTTTAAAACTCTGAAAGGGGAAAAATGCAAACCTGATTAACTTGGTTAGTCCTATATTCATCACATAAATATAAATTTATATCTAATCTATTATATGTCCCTTAAGACTAGTGTTCCAAGAGATAAATATTGGGAAGTGAGGCTTTAGTCATTTGGAGTAGAGGAACTCTAGTGATTCCATCAAGAAGCAAAATGGAGATTGATGAGAAATCTTACAAATTCTGAAATAGACACCTGGTGAACACAGAAGAAAAGTACAACCTTGGTTAATTTCTAATCCTTTGACTTAATTCTCAAACTGCATATCTACCCATAGCAAATAAAGAGCTTCCATGCATCAATGATGGCTGCATCTTGTCACTTTAACTCACAGACATTCGCATGACCCTATGAATCTTCCAGAAATTCCCATTATGAACCTCATATCACATCTTATCAATCAATAGTCTACTTATATTTTTCGCATATGGTTAACTTTCATTTAGCTGGGTTTTTGGTGTTGTTATTGTTTTCAAATAATCATAGACTCACAGCAAGTTGCAAAAATTACACATAGAATCCTTCAATAGTGATCACCCAGTTTCCTTCAATAGTGATGACTTAATTAACTGTGTTACAGTGTCAAGATCAGGAAATTGACATTAGCTCGAAGCTGTCAGACTACAACCATGTTCAGTTTTACCAATTTAAACATGCACACACGTGTGTGTGTGTGTTTGTATAATTGCGTGTAATTTTATCCCATGCATAGACTTGCATAACCACTGTTGCCATCAAGATGGAGAACTAGTCCAACAATGGCTAACTTCTTCACGTTAGGGGAAAAAAAAAGGTAATAAATCTGAAATATGGACCCCGTGTTGTGGCTATTATATTTATATAATATTATTCAATTTAATTACATCTGAGGTTTTAAAAGAGTGAGGCTTGTTTTTCCTAAGCAATGATGTCAAACAGTGGTGTGACAATTGAGGTGAGGTGATGGGAGGGGCAGGGAAGAAAGAAGGACCAAGTCAAAATATCCCACCACTTGGTGCCTGGGTGGCTCAGTGGGTTAAGCCTCTGCCTTCCACTCAGGCCATGATCTCAGGACTCATGATCCCAGGGTCTTGGGGTTGAGCTCTGCCCAAGGTCCTGGAATGGAGCCCCATGTCCTATTGGGCTCCCTGCTTAGCAGGAATTCTTTTTCTCCTTCTGCCCCTCCTCCCCCTCTTGTGTTCTCTCTCTCTCTTTCTCTCAAATAAATAAATAAATAAAATCTTTACCCCCTCCCCAAAAATCACACCCCTATGTAATATCCCTTTTCCTCAAGTCACAAGTAGACACAGTGCCATTAGAAAAGCATAAATTGAAAGATAGAGTAGATCTTTCCATGTAATAGTGTATATAATTTCCTTTTCTTATTTTCTATATTAAGAAAAAAATGTGGTTCACATGTATTACATGTTTTAAAATGTTTTACAATTAACGTTTCTGATTTCAAATACTGTTGTCAGAAGTCTTGAAAGACTGAATTAGGGGACCTGGGACTGAATTACTCTGTGGCCTGTCTTGCACACCTTTCAGGGTACCTGCACTTTTTATTGCTTTTGATCTGTTTTGTTGTAGAAAATTGATAATAATAATGAAATGATTCTTGTCCATAGAAATGAAAATGATTTCTATCCAGTGCCGTTGATCTTTCACCCATAGAGTGACCACTTTGCATCGATCTTTGTAAATTCATTTCAGCATTTCTGACAGTCTACATAACTGTATCCCTTGACTTCTCCTTCAAGCCACTTGTACCTTTCCAATGGCCCTTTCACTTATTAATGGTTTCAATAAGATATTTCATGTGGTTTTTTTTTTCTTTTTGTGTACTTGAGAATCATGATTCTACTATTTGAAAAGTTATCTCAATATTATTACATTTTATATTGCATCCCATTTTACCTATTAGCCTTCTGTCCCACGCTTTTCTGGCCACAAAGAAGAATCCAAACTGTAGTGGGGCATTAAGAGCCCATCCCCACAACACACTATTATCATATAATATGAATACGTCTATAACGCTGAAAGAAATCTTAGAGATCACAGATTATAAAGGACTATCTCATTTTGCATGTATGGAAGACAATACACAGAGAAGGAGGTGATGGATATAAGATCAAAGTCTGGTTAATAAGAGAATCAGCACCAGAACCCAACTCTCAACATATTTTTTATTTGCTCTATTTCCCAGTTGATAGTGTCATAAAAGGAAAAAGAAATTACAAGATTTCAAAAGCCTAGTCTACTGATAGTAATCCTACATATAGCAACATTTTTCTAAGTTGGAAATTTAGTGTCTATTTAACAAAAAGATCAATATTTCTTTAAAACCTAGAATATCCAAAAGATATACCAGACCACACACACTAATGAAAAATAATAGAGTGCACAATCTTGGTTCCAGTAAGTTAAATCTCTACAATCTCATTTTTCTTCATTATTTTATACTTGCTTAAAGGATATACTTCATTGCAAAGGATAGGCCTTGAAATGTAACATTACTAAGATTTAATAATTTTTAATGGGTGAATCAAATGGAAGGAGTGATGGGCAAAGGCTATTTTTCTCTAGGTAGATGGTTGCTTATCCAATCTCTAGGTGTATCTTAGGACAGATACAGTTTATCTGGGAAAAGGTCACAGTCCAATAAGGAAATATTCATTATTTGACAATCATAATTGTGTAGCGAGGGCTCAACATCACCAGAAGCTTGTGTAGTCTGTGCGTGGAAAATATGATCATGCAGCAGTTTGATGAGTAATTTATATAGAGAGACTGGTTGGCAAAATATCCAAACAATTTACAGAAGCAGATAGGTTGGGTGGCAGAAACAGGGCCCACAACCGAGAAGTAGCAATTATTATGTCCCTAGACCCAAGACTCGATGTCAGCAAGGTGGTGGGGCCTGCAGAAAGCAACAGATCTTGGCTGGCATGCATGTGACCATCAACATACATGGTAATTAGAGAGTAGATGTGAACACATTCTAGGACTGGGGCTTGGGTGTATGAATGGAAACCCGGGGGGTATCCTTTAAGAAGGTAGTCCCTTGCACAACTCTGATGGTGAGTGTACCCTTAAGAATGTGATGCCACAGTAATGCAAATCAGTGGGATGAGAACAGACACAGCAGAACACTAGGAAATCAGACAACCCCTAAGGGTTCAGTGAGGGAAACTCCCAAAGCAACAGTAGGTAAGGTGCAGTGAGAAGTATGATTTCCTGTTGAATAGCTGCATAAAGTATTTTGAACTTGAGAAACAATTCACGTTTCCTTAATTCTGAGTGCAATGTCTCTGTAGTTATAGTCCACATCTCGGAACTCTACCCTGTGTGTGTTAGCATTTTATTAGATTGTTAATTGCAACTGAATGAGTCCCCAGTCACAGAAATAAGCACATTAATTTTGATTCCCAAGAATAACAGGAGCCCAAAGAACCATTCCCATGTATCAAATATGAAGGTTCTTTTTTATCAGTGATGTCTCGTCACTCCAGACACAGGCTCAGGCTTTCTTTCTCAAGCACTGGTGTGGCTACTGTCTCTATTTCTGGATCTGTAGTGTTGCACCAGCTCACTTTTTATTATTATGTAATATCTTACCTTCTTGTGCCCAGATTTCAGAGTTTAATAAAAAGAGCCTGCCACTTTCCTCCTTGAACCCCGCACAATATTCTTCCAGGTGATTATGCCATTGCTTATGCAGTTACCTCTCTTGAGGCTCCCTTGCCACCCCCTTAAACCCACCCCTCACACCAACATAATGGGAGGAAGTTTGTCTCTTCCACTACGTGTGAATTAGCTCTTAATAGACCAAAGTCTTTGTCTTTTCTGAGTTCCCAGCATTCTTCACAAAAGAGCTGTAATGCAAACTTCAAATTCCAAGTATATTTAGTGAGCTGAATTCAGAGCAAGGAGCTGATGTCATCTAATGTAGTAAGGGCATTAGAAGTGGGGTACTTACGAATGAGCAGACTTAGCTTGAGAGGTAAGTGTCCCTCTTCTCTCTTAGCTTCTTCCTAGCCAACGACAGAGCCTTGCCTACCATTATACCTTGTCTCCATTCATCCAGAAAACCAATGTTAGCTGGTGCCCAGACTCAACAGGGCACCAGAAGGTGGATGTGGAAAAAAGCAGGGTGCCCATAAGAGGTGAAAAATCAAAGAGAGAGGCAGGTCAGGAGGGAAGGAAAGAGAAAGAGATGGAAATAATGGAAATATGAGAGAGAAAGATGGAGATATGAGGGGAAGAGAGAGAGAGAGAAAGATGGAGCAGTGGAGAGAGAGATATGGAGATATAAGTGTTAGAGAGATGGAGATATGGGGAACAGACCGAGAAGAAAAGCAGAGGGCTGAGAGAAGAGAAGGGGAAACTAGCAGTGATGAGATACTGAGAAAATCACAAGGCAAAGAATGAAGGGTGCAAAGGGTATTCATCATGCCTGCTCCCTGAAATCTGAATGTTCCTGCTCTATTGAGAAGAGCTTGCATATTAAAAGTATACAGATGTATTTATTTCCTCTCCCCTCCTTACCTTTCTGTTTCAATTTGTGGCCATTCACCTCAAAGATTCCATTATAGTGGGGGGAAAATCTCCAAGTCATTCCAGAACTAGATCCTCTGTGTCACTGGATCCTTCCATCGTGGGGTTGTTCTCAGTTTTAAACATTATCTGTACTCATCACTTTTGTGGAGCCTCATGCCTTCCTTGATTGAAAGTAGAATCACGTTTGCTGACTCTGTCCCCAGGACTTGCTCACTGGCCATACTACTGTGACCCTCTTAGTTTGCTTTCCCAAATGTTTTCTTTAATCTACATTTTATTCATTTACATTACTTTAGGAAGGAAATAGTAGTTTGCTCTCACTGCTAATGGTCATAGAGTCATAGAATCTTTTTATCTTACTAATAAAATTTTTAAGTGTTTCTTCACACCATAGTCTGTACCATGAGTAAGTCTGCACCTAGCTGGCACATTTTTATTAATTATAACTCTTTGAATGTGAGTGACAGAAATCTTACTTTAATTATTTTAATTAGTTTAAACCAAAAGAAGACTTTATTGGCCCATATAATCAAAGTACATGAAGGGCTAGTAAAGCTGGCTTAAGGGATGATGGAAACCAGAGACTCCTGTGTCACCAGCAACTTCTATGTCTCTATTCCTCTATTTTCTGTCTCTTGGGCACCTTTCTGTGCACAGAAAACTGGGCTCCCATGCAACCACGCTTAGTCCATGATTGTCTTGGATATAAGAGAAAAGGAACAGGGCACCTGGGTGGCTTAGTCAGTTAAGTGGCTGCCTTCAGCTCAGGTCATGATCCCAGAGTCCTGGGATCGAGCCCCACGTTGGGCTCTCTGCTCAGTGGAGAGCCTGCTTCTCCCTCTTGCTCTGCCTACTTGTACTCTCTATCTCTGTGTCAAATAAATAAATAAACCTTTAAAAAAAGAGAGAGAAAAGGAGCCCTCTTCTCTCAGCTTCAATTAGAAAAAGCTTGAGGAAAATGTGTTAGGGAAGACAAATCAATAAACACTCATGACGCATAATTAGAGTACGTGGTAAATATCTGTTGGTGATTTCTCCCACTCATGATCAGTTGTCACTAAATATGTTATGAAAAAGTTTTAACTGAATTGTAATGCTACATTTAGCCTCTGAAACAAAAACTTAATCATATTAAAAATAAACACAGAGGGTATTCTGCCTCAGATCTGTGTAGTATCCTACAAGGATATGTCTGCTTTTCACTACCACTACTGAGTAGTGGGTCCCAAGGATACCTGCATGGGTTATAAGATTCAGAACATGGAAAGTTATCTAATCTTACCTCCAATTGAAAGGCAGAAGTCACTAAGACAAACAAACATGGGATTTATTCATCTTCTACTTGTTGAGAAACTGAATAGCTTCAAAGTACCTGTGTCATAATAATTATGTAAATTTACAATTCACAAATTTATATTTCTTTATAATAAGCCAAAATATTTCTCCCTATAACTCTTTCTATTCCTCACAGTTTTAAACTTTTAAGACTCTGTTTATCTGTCTCTCTCTTCCACACACACACAAACACACACACTGAATAATCCATATTTCTATATATTTAAAGACAATCATCATGTCCTATAACCCCTAACACTTCATATTTTCACTTTTTCATGTCAGTATATCAGATTTATTCAATAATTTGTATATTTTTAAAATGCTTTTTCACCCGGTTAACATCACAAGATAAATTCTAATTCAATACTGTTTTAAAAATGTAAACTGAAAACCAAATAAACATAAGATGTTCAAAACTAGATAAGCATACTGGAAACATGATAAGAATGTTGACTTTATATGGGCCTACTCTCAATAATAAAAACCCTAACAGCTTTGGAAAACATGCACACTTAATAGCTCTCAGTTAGTAAACTGCCCGGAGAATTTCACCATACACTGGGCCTGACACCATTTCCTAAGAAAATCCAAACCTATTTCCTAAAGAAAGTATTCTGAGGGTCTGGAGCCCCAAAGATAGATCGCAAATCAGACTTTGAAAATCAATAAGAACAATGAGAACATTCCAGATGCAAGAGTAAATGTGTTTATTAGGTCAAGCAAAACTGAACTTCCATACATTTTATAAGAAGAATTTATGTAATTCTTAGTCAATTGTTCAAAATTACAGGCACACACTTAATATTTTCATCATTTGTTAAGTTCACTGAAGGAACTAGTCTATGAGCTGATACCTAATGCCAGACAGAGGGTGAAGAGCTGGCGATAAGAAGCATTAGCTGACATTACTGAGAACACTACAGTAGCAGCTCTATGTAGAGACTGTAACATTTTACTCTAAGTGTCTGGAAACTCAACAAGTTGGTCTACAGAAGGCTGATCTATAGGTTGGCCTGTAACAAGAAGACTGGCAGCTCCTAGAAGCCAAGTTGGTTGGATCCCAGAATCTGGATCCATAGCCCAGTGAAGGGAAGCCACAGACTCCATAACTCATGGATCTGGAGCCCTGGGATCCACAAGCCAGTGAGTAGCAGCTTCTAGATCCATAGCTCAGGGAATGGCAGCTGCTGGACCCAATGCCCACAGACCCAGAGCAAGTCGTCTGGCAGGGATTGCAGAGTGTGGAGGTCCTCGGACTGTTGCAGGATGTCTGGCAAGGAATGGACACCATGCAGGATGTCTGGCAGCTGGTGGGCTCACAGCAGTTCTCCTGACAGCCACTAGCAGGGGAGGAACTCAGCTGACAGGTGCTGGGAGAGCAGGAGTCAGTGCGGTAGACCAGGTTGCTGGGGCAAGAAGAGCCACAGGAGGAGTTTGCATAGCGCATGTACCCCCCAAAGGAGCTGGAGGAGACATTTCCAGAGCAGCAGCTGTAGGACATGTTGGCAGGAGATGTAAGTTCAGCTGAGTGACCGTGAGGAGATGCTCTGAGTTTCAATGCCATAGTCTGGACTCCAGGTTATATATACTCTTAGAAATGGGTGTGTCATCGTCCAGATGCTCCCTCCTCCTCGCTCGTCACTTTATGCGAGAATGCCTCACTAGGTTATTGCCTAACTCTAATTTATCACATCTTCACATAGTTAATTGTGCTTCAATCATTCTAATACACCTCGGAAGAAGCTACTCAGTTTCTTTCCCAAGGAATTCTCTATGAATTGACCTTTGAAGTTATACATCATCACATTTCCAATACCCTTCCTCTTTTTATCTATGTGGGCCTTGAGTCCTTATCACACCAAATGGACTTGCATAAACTTTTTCTTCACTTCTGCAAGGCTATCAGGAGCATCAGTGTTTACTATTCAAAATACTTTTTCCTTTTCGTCATAAGCATATAACAATGGATTTCTCCAAAATCTAACTATACTCAGGAGACTCAACAATCTATCAATCAAACCTTTTACTGATATGTATTATTGACTTTCTTCTATCTTGAGCTCACCACTGGAATTAAGGGATATGGATATCATCCTTGCTGACCATGCCAGTGGACTTCTTTAAAGGGAATGGAAGCCTAAATCTCTTCCTTAAAGGATGCTCTTCTAGAGACAAATCTTAAGAGACTCTTAATCTCAGGAAACAAACTGAGGGTTGCTGGGGAGGGGAGGGGAGTGGGAGGGATCGGGTGGCTGGGTGATGGGCATTGGGGAGGGTATGTGCTATGGTGAGAAAAAAAATTAAAATTAAAAAATAAAAAATAAATTAAAAAGAAGAAAATTACTCAAATAACTTCACAAATCTCCTAACTTGGATTCTGTTTAAAGTAATAGCTTTATACAACATAAATACATTTTAACTATCAAAAGAGCAAAAAATAAATAAATAAATAAATAATAAAAACAATAAACACAACCCTTTGGGTGAGACTTTAAGCAGAAGTGTTTGCTGGAACTGAGTTTCTGCGTGTATTTTCTGAGAAGCCTATGTTGCTGTAGGCATCTTCTCTGCTTTATCCTAACCCAACTCACAGTTTTGTTTTGCTTTTTGTTTTGTTTTGTTTTGCCTTATTTCTTGGTGAAGGGACATATTCCTAGTTCTGCTTACTAATTTATATCGGGAATTAACACCAAACATTTTCTGAAGCAGCTAACTTGAAGTATTAGAGCTACATGGGTCTTTAATATCTGTGGCGAACCCACACATGGAAAAATTATGCCTTGGAGAGGTTCAGTGAATGCCTCCTAACTGCTAGGAAAGATAGAAGCGGAAACCACAGTCTCCTTATGCAGAGTCAAGACCCAAATAGTCTGCAAATATAAAAAGCAAATTTAACTTTAACTTGTCTCAGAAAAGAATCTATTAAGCTTATTTACACTAAGATATAAAAGGCTAATAAAGCTTTATTTACCTCTCCTAAGAATATTTGCATTGAATAGTATTCAACAGTAGAATTCCATGCATCACTGATCTTCATGCATTTAAAGTATATTTTACCTTCTAGCCCAAGAAAGAGAAAAGAATCTGAATAACCCCTATTTAGATTAATGAAAAACAACAACAAAAAAGGGAGAAGAAAAAGGGTTTCTTCTTATCCAGTTTGTGCCCATTCATCCTCCTTCAAATCTGACATTTTATTTGGTTTAACTAAGGGGAATGGCATTTACAATTGTCATTGAAAAGAAAGCCCCTTAACGACCTGAAAATTAACTTGCCGAATTCCAAAACACGCAGCTTCGGAACACTTAGTTACTTTGTTTTATGATTATCTCTCCCATGCAGAATCCAAAGTGTGGCATGCATCACATGAAGTGCCCTTGTGCAATACTTAAACCATCACTCTGATTCACTGAAGTAAAGTAAGTTATGCTTTATGAATGGACACCTATTAAATTTACTAAAGAAGTATGCGCCATCCCTAACATATGGGATTCCTTAAAATGTCAGCCTTTAACTCCTTTAGAATGCACAATGTTTCTCTCTTCCTCCTTATAGTTGATTCTGCTAAATATAATTAGGTAAATAAAAAGACTTTCTAATACCCGGAAGTTCTTGCTTCTCCAGGCAGGATCCCCATACCTGGGAATTAACATGAAAATAAGTCGGGAATAAGTCAATTCCAATTAACATCACCCCACACCCATTCCTAATTAGGTGAACACTTTTCATTACTCATTCGTGCACTTTGTACAGATACTAGTGAATACCTCATAAATGCTAATAAATGTGTCCCACTGAAAGGAAGAAAAAGCAAAACAAAACTACAGTGGTTTTAATAGTCCCTAAGTGGATCCTGGAACTAATAAAACACTGTGTACTCTACAAACATAGGCAAAGTTTTTAAGAAAAAAAAAATCCCTATCTGGATATGTCTGTAGAAAATGCTATACTGCAATACTTTTTTTGGAAATGGAGATATACCAATACTACATAGAATAAACCAGCATTAGAGAGCTCAGTAGCCACAAGTAACATCATGATTTGAATTACTTAAGTATTCATTATTTTTCCAGTTCATCCCATTAATGTAGTTCAGTCTTCAAGTTGACAATCCCCTTTTGCAATGTTTTCAGAAAATTTTGAATACCTTTTAAATCAAGTGAATATGTCCAGAAACAGTAAAAATCCATATATGCTGGCCGATACCTTTATCCTACCTCTTCACTTTTATAGTCTCAAAACTGCCTTCTTTAGACCTTTTGAGCTATCTGCAAAGGTTCTGTCTGCTTCCTAGCAGTTTTTCCTCAGAAGGATTTTACTTTCCAAATTCTCTCACCTAGGGAGTGATTTATCTGTTAAAGATTATTACTAAGTACAGGCTGAAAGACCATTTCTGGGGAACGGATGAGGAAAAACAGTCCACCTCTCTGCTCTGGCTTCTGACCCAGGAACCAGGCAAGTTGGCTGTGAGCTGCTACTTTCCCAGAGGTCACCCTGCTGCCTTGTTTGACTCTCTGGGCACTGGAGCTCCGCTAATATAACCACAGCCTCTTCCTGATGCAAACCGACCATTTTAAGTCTGCAGAACCACATCATCCATAACTTTGATTTTAAATGAAAAAGCCACTGTAGCTGATTTCTAGACTCTGCTTCCAGACCTTCCTGATCTTCTGACATTTGCCTTTACCTAATTTATTTGGAAAATGGGGGAGGGGAGGAGAAGAATATGCAGAGTGATATGGCAAACTCTAGGGCAGTTTTCTGAAATGACTACACTCCTAACCGTTACCATTTTTTCATGTTTGTTTCATCTCTCTCACACAGTTAAAGAGATAAAACGTTAGAGATAGGCTCCCTCGTGGGCCAACCTCAGTCTGCTGCTCTTTCCTATCTTTCTACTAACACATTCAGTTTGAAGGAGTCTGCTAGGAAGTTTTCTGCACACATATTTATAAGTCTATGCACTTTGTTGTTTTGTTATTATTATTTTAAGATTTTATGCATTTATTTGAGAGAGAGTGTGTGGTGGAGAGAGGGACAGAAGGAGAGAGAGAGAATCCTCAAGCAGACTCCCTGCTGAGTGCAGAGCCCTTCGCAGGGCTCGATCCCAGGACCCCGAGATCATGACCTAAAATCAAGAGTCTGATGTTTACCTGACTCAGCCATCCAGGCACCCCTGTTTCACTATTATGGTTTGAAGGGTAAGAATGTAGTCTTTTTTTTTTTTTTTTAAGATTTTATTATGTATTTATTTGACAGACAGAGATCACAAGTAGGCAGAGAGGCAGGCAGAGAGAGAGGGGGAAGCAGGCTCCCCACTGAGCAGAGAGCCTGATGCGGGGCTCAATCCCAGGACCCAGGGATCATGACCCGAGCCAAAGGCAGAGACTTTAACACACTGAGCCATCCAGGTGCCCCAAGAATGCAGTCTTATTGCACATATATTTATAAATGTGTTTTTATGAAAAGTTACTTATTTTTAAATTTTTAAAAAATCACTTTAAAAATAAATCCATGTTGATATTTGTATATTTGGGTACTGTTCTATTTTCACTTTAGGGGCACTTTTAAGTAAGGGACTGTTCTAAGTACTTTATTACAAATAAAAGCTCATTTGTAATATTAGCTCAATCTTCATAATAATCCCATTCAGTACATATTGCTATTGTTTTTATTATAGAGATGATGAAGCTGAGACAAACAGGTTGAGTTTCTTGCTCATGGCCACTCAGGTAATAAGTAGCAAAAATAGGATTTGAACCCAGATAGTGGACCCATTGTCAGAGTTTGTACAACAAGTACTTTATTATAATGTAAAGATATAGTTTCTTTCTTGTTACTAGTGTATAGAATTCTTCTATAACAATATCACATTTTATTGACTTACTTCTTTATTATTTTTGACTTCTTACTATCACAAACCGTGGGACAAGGAACATACTTGAACTTACACACACATCTAGGGTTCCTGTCAGGTATACACATAGAGGTAGATTTGCTAGATATTTTCAATTTCATTTTCAATTTTGGTGTAGTAATTGGGAAGCACGGCCTTTGGACTCCGAATGGCTGGGTCTGAATCCTGACTCCCTCATTTGGTAGTTATACAACTCACACTCCTACAAGGTTATTCTGTTATTATTACCTTTTATCAACTATTCTATAGAATTATTTCTTCTTTCAGGTTGATTTTTCAGGAATTCTTTGTGTGTTCTTTATTTTATGCCTTCGTCTTTTTTTAAAAAAAAAAAACAACTTATTTGTCTATTTTGGAGAAAGAGAGCAGTGGGGAGAGGGGCATATGGAGGGGGGAAAGAATACTTAAGCAGAGTTCATGCTGAGCATGAAGCCTGACTCAGGACTTGAACCCACAGCCCTGAGATCATGGCCTGAGCCAAAATCAAGAGTCAGGTGCTTAATTGACTGAGCCACCCAGGCCCTGCCTTCATCTTTCATATGTCACAAAAAACACTTCTCCACTGGGTTGTTTGACTGCCTTTTTTAAGGTCAGCTCTGCTGAGGTAAAATTTACACATAATGAAATTCACCTCTTTCAGGCATATAGTTCAATGGGTTTTGACAAATATATACAGTCATGTAACCACCAACGCAATGGAAATACAGTACTTTTCCATTATCACCCAAAGTTTCCTTGTGCCCATTTGTGTCAACTCCGGCCACCATATATCTGAATTTCTGTCCTCACAGCTTCAGAAATGCACTATAAATGGAATTGTCTGTTACACAGCTTTGGGGTCTAGTTTCCCTCACAGAGTACAATGCTTTTGAGATTCATCCATATTCTTATACAGATCAATAGCCCCTTTCTTTTTATTGCTAAGTGGTATTTCTCTGTATCTATGTTATCCACTCACAGCATCCATGGACATTTCAATGACTTCCAATTTGGGGCTGTTAGGGACCAAACTGCCCTGAGCATTTACATGCAAGTTTCTTCATAGGCATGTGTTTCGTTTTTTTCTAGATAAATGCTTGGCAGTGGGGATTGTTAGTTAATATGGTAACTGCATGTTTAGCATTGCAAAAATACTGCATGGCCTTTTTCCATTTTGCATTCCCAACAGCAAGGTATGAAAGTTCCAGTTGTTCCAAATCCTCAATAGCACCATGCATATTATTATTATTATCATTACCATTATCCATTATCATTTTGCCTACTCTAAGAGGCATGTAGTGATGTCACATGTGATTTTAGCTTTCATATCCCTCATGATAAGAGTGTACAGCTTTTGATGTGCTATTTGCCTTCCATAGCTCTCCTTAAATGGTGCATATTTAAAAATGTTTTTATCATTTTGGGATTGTTTCCCTACATACTTGAGTTGTAAGAGTCCTTTATATATCCTAGATCCAAGGTTTCTATCACATATGTGTTTTTCAAATATATTCTCCAAGGTTGTGACTTGTGGCTTATCATTTCATTTTATCAGACTGTTTTGAAGAGCAGATGTTTTTAGGCTTAAGTTCACTTTATCAAAAAAAAAAATTCTGGTATATGGTACAAAGTTTGAGTTAAAGATTTTTTTTTTCCTTTTGTGTCATATAGATATCCAATTATCCTAGACCATTTGTTGAAAAGACTGCCCTTTTCCTACTGAATCACCATGACATCTTTGTCTAAGTCATATATGCACAGACCTATTTCTGGAATCAGTCTTCTATTCCATTAAGGTACACATCTACCCAATACCACCACGCCTTAATTACTATAGCTTTACAGTAAGCCTTGACATCAGACTGTAAATCCCCAAACTTTGTTCTCTATTTTCAAAATTATTTGCCTATATGTATTCCTTTTCATTTCCATATAAATTTTAGAATGAGTTTGCCAGCCTCTACAAACAATGTGGTATGCTTTTTTTCATCAGGGTTATGTTAAATCTACATCCAGTTGGGGGAGAATTGAAGTCTTAATAGTCTCTGTTTCAGGAACATGACCTATCTCTTCATTTATTTACACATTCTTTGATATCTCTCATTAATGTGTTGTGGTTTTCATTATACAAATCCTGCATATGTGTTATTAGGTTTACAGCTAAGTACTTTGTGAAGTTTGGTGCTATTTTAAATGGTATTTTAAAATTTCAATTCCTATTTGTTCATCACTTTTACATAGAATTGCTTTTTTTTTTTAAATACAACTTTGTATCTTGCAAGTGTCCAAAGTTCATTTATTAGTTCTAGCAGATTTTTGGAAGAAAAGGTAAAAATTCCCTCTCTAACAAAGTATAAGCAAGATTCACAAAGTCCATGATCTGGACTTTTGTATTGGCTATAATGTCATCTGCAAATGAAGACTATTCTTTCTTCCTTTAGATATATATGACTCCTTTCTTTTGGTCTCATTCTACTGGGTAGAATTTCCAATGCAATGATGAATGGGATGGTCAAAGCAGACATCCTTGCTTTGTTCCTGAGCATTCCATCTTTCTTTATTCACTATGATGCTACTAGTATGGTTTTGTAAATGTCACTTTTTAGGCCAAGTAAGTTCTCTTCTAAATCTTGTTTGCTGAGAGCTCTTACCATTAGTGCATTTTCTAAATGCTTTTTCATGCATTTGTTGAAATTATTGTATAGTTGAGTTTTTAATCCTTCAATGTGACAAATTGCACTAGGTGATTTTGAATATTAAATCAACTTCGTATTCCTGGGGAAAACATCCTTGATCATGATGTATTATACTTTTAATATATTACTGGATTAGATTTAGTGACATATTTTCCAAGGTTTGTTTTTTTTTAAAGCCTATTTTGTGAGAGGTATTGGTTTGTGATTTTCTTTTAACAGTGTCCATGCCTAGTTTTCTACGAAGGTAATGTTGATCTTATAAAATTAGTTGAGAAGTGTTTATGCTTCTCTTTTCCAAAATATTTTATATAAAATTTTTTTCAAAAAAAATTTTTTTAAAGATTTTGCTTATTTGACAGAGACACAGCGAGAGAGGAAACACAAGCAGGGGTGTGGGAGAGGGAGGAGCAGGCTTCCTGAGGAGTAGGGAACCGGATGCAGGGCTTGCTCCCAGGACTCCATCCCAGGAGGCTGGGATCATGACCTGAGACGAAGGCAGCCACTTAAGGACTGAGCCACCCAGGTGCCCCTTTTCAAATATTTTGAATAATTTTCCAATGAAGCTGCCTCAGGTTGGAATTTGCTTTTTGGGGAAATTTTAAACTGTCATTTTAGTTTCTTTTATACATACAGGGCAATCCAGGATGTCTCATTATTTCTGATAGAGCTGTTAGTATATATTTGCCAAGGAATTTTCCCATTTCACCTATGGGATCCCAGCAAGTGACCTCAGAATCCAGCAACAGCGATCATATAAATCTGCTTGGGCTATAAAAAAGGCAGATAGCGGTGACCTATCTCACGACTACATGGACAGTATGAGCCATTGCTAGGGCCACTGAGGCCAGAACACAAGGCGAGTTCAATGATACCAGTTGGAGCAAAAACTGAATCCAGAAAGCATAAAACCAACACTCACATGTACTATCCATTTTTGTTTGTTTGTTTTCATGCTAATCATTTCTGCCATGATATATACTGTCCTCCCTCAGATGTTCATTCAAATGAAATTTTATTGCTTCTTTTTATTAAAAGTATTTTAAGGAAACCAAACATCTTTTGAATCTTATTAAGCTTGACTGCCTCAAAACAGAATGCTCATTCAAAACAGAAAGAAAAAAATGCCTTCCTTCTCTCCTTTCCATAATTTTGTGTGGACATGTATGGCCACTTTTCTACCCTACTTTGCTCTCAGGGCCTCCATTAGCTGTGTGTTACTAAGGCGACAGAATGTGGTGATAGCTTTTACCCTGCATTTGAAGTAAAGCTCTTTCCCTGGATGCTGACTGTATCCTTTACCTGGTGGAGGTTCCATCTTCAGTCTGTTTGTCAGTTGATAAGCCCAATTTTTCTAAAAGAATAGAAAATACTCAATTCATCTGTTTCCAAGCCCTAGTTCTCAAATCCGCATCTTGAAAGTTTTCAAAGATATGCGTAATCTAGGGGGTAAAAATTAAGGGACTGAAAAAGGAGTCCAGTACTACATTCAACTTCTATGTTCCTTATCATTTTATTTGTTTATATCACTAAACTTACCAAGGAAATGCTAGTGTGTGAAACTACAGATTACAATGTCTTTACACTGATAAAGGTATAAGTTTTAGTGTATGATGGTGGAAAGAACACTGAATGAGAGCAGTTTATGTTGTGACGTAGATCAGAGGCAGGACCAGATGGTTGTTAAAGGTCCTGACCATCGCAAAATTCAATGAATTTAAGGTAAAATTCACTTTCTGATAATTCAATCTGCATAATGAGTTTCCACATGACTCCATTTTGTTACTTAACTTTTGTTCTTTGGCTGGTTTTGAAGGAAAAGGTAAATCCTCTCTCTAGCAAAGTATAAGCAAGATTCACGAAGTCCATGGTCAATTTGGTTAGAAAGGATACTGAGAGCAAATGTGAAGAAAGTCATCTATTTCTCAGTGTGTGTTAGAGTTCTCCAGAGAAACAGAACTGTTCATATGTGCGCGTGTGTGTGTATGAATAGTATATGAATATGAAGTCTGTATATATACATGCATATATATGTGAGTGCGTGTGTGCAGAAGCAGAGAGATTTATTTTTTTTTTTTAATTGTCTTGTGTAGTTGTGGGGCTGGCAAGTTTGAGATCTATAAGACAAGAGAGCAGGCTGGAAATTCATCCTCTTGTGGCAATCCTATGTCTGAATTCCATAACTTGGCAGGATGAAAACTCGGGCAAGGTTTCTATGCTGCAGCCTTGAAAATTCCTTCTTCGGGAAACTTTATCTTTGCTCTGAAGGTCTTCAACTGATTGAATGATGCTTACCCAAACTATGGAGATAATCTGATTTACTCAAAATCTACTGATTTGTATGATAATTGGACCAACATTTTAACTGGTGGTTTGACAAATAACTAGATACCACAAGCTGAGTGGAAACATTATAGTTACAACCATAACATAGAGTTATTAAGGCATTAAACAGTATCAGCAAATAAGGCATTATCAGACATTACAGTATTAGGCAAACAATTCTTTCATCAGAAAAATATAACTGTCATTCTGCTATTTACTTCTGTTGATTTATTGCTTCTTCATTTATTCAATAATATTAATAATATGGAACTTGTGAATATCTCAATATCTTTGAGTCATTCTGGATTAAATTATATTTAAAATCACAAGCTTTAAAATCTCAACAGCACTTAAAGGAAATCAAAATTGCTCTTAACACAAGTGTTTTAAAAGGTAAAGCACCCTCTGGGAAAGACATTCATCTTGTCTTTTAGAAAAGAAAGAATGAAAACAATCTGAGGGTTTTGAAGGGGTGGGGGGTGGAAGGTCGGGGTACCAGGTGGTGGGTATTATAGAGGGCATGGATTGCATGGAGCACTGCGTGTGGTGCAAAAATAATGAATACTGTTATGCTGAAAATAAATAAAAAATAAATTAAAAAAAAAAGGTAAATCACCCTCTGGGAAAGACATTCATCTTGTCTATTCAGAAAAGAAAGAACGCTTAAAAATATTCATATGCCAGTACTATTCAATGCAAATTAAATCTCTATATATTCTATATCTTATCATGATGACATATGTTTTCTACATATTTATTTACCAAAAGTACAAATTGATTTCCTGTAATATTGAAATGTTCATTATAATAGTTGTAAGAATTCTTGACTTGAAACATGAGACTATGAATCTGTTACAGGAAACCACATTTGTTAGGATGTATTCATTCACTTAAATTTATATACTGTGTTTGCCATTTGCTGTAAGATATGAGTTTTTACATACTACACTTGTAATTATTTGTATTTCAATTATGGCATCACTGAGTTAGCTATCCTTAACTCACTTTAGCCATGTGAAAACCCTGAAGAGTTCCCTGGAACTAGAAACATACCTAAAGCATTTCCAGATTTTTTTTAAAAAATGCTGGTAAAATAAAGTAGAGGGCTTAATGATTAATTTTGAAATACAATGCCGAATATCAATTTTCTCTCTTAATAAAATAATAGTGGGTAATATTTAATAAACATTTTATATGGATGAGGCATTGTACTAAACATTATACATGGTACATAAGTTCTCCTATTTAACTCACAGCAGTTTTCCAAAAATTTCTGTCCTCTTATAGATGAGTTACAATGTAGCAGAGACCATGAATCATCATAGTTTTATCTGAGCCTACACTTAGTTCTTAACTGTACTGCCTCAGTAATAAGGAAGGTAGGTAAGATGGTTGGGAAAGGTAGAGAGTGAAAGATTAGAAACAGGGTAAGGAATGAAGAAATATTAAGAGAACAAAGTGAGATATATTGGAATGATTAGGATTCAGGCTTTCTTGGGACCCATTTTTGGTTTCAGCTATTCAGTTCTGTTGAAAATAAGTTTTAATTACCCTGTTGTCTATGCTTTATTAATCCACAAAAGGAAAATCAATACCTAAGATCTACTATAACTTCATGCCATCTCCCTAGACTTCAATGATACTCCAATCTTCTATCTCCCCTAAAATAAAAAAAAATGAAATTTTCACCTTGGTTATATAATCTTATACAAATCCTTGTATCTTTTCTAAAACATGTCCTTCTTCTTTTAATTTAACTGTAACTCCCAAGGGTTGGACTTTAAGTGTCTTTCAAATAATGATTTCCATGAAGCCTTTCCTAGCTTTTCTGTGACAAGATCCCCGTGGTTCAAAAATGTCCATCATTTTTCTATGAGTCAACCGTGAAAATTCTTTTATTTTAATTTCTACTTAAATGCCATAGATTATAAGCATACAAATCCACACAAAGACAAGCTGAAGACTGTTAATAATCATAAACAAGCTTATGTGGGTGTAGGCACAGGTACAAATACAAAGAAGTTGAGAAAGTTTGGTACAAAACGTCACCATGGTTTAAAAAAAAAAAATAGATTTCCTGGAAGGGAGATCAAAATGAACAGCTTAGAAAAGAAAGCACATATGATCAGCATCTATGAAAAAAATCCTATACCAGGAATTTTATATATACAAATTTAATTCACCTAAGTAAGATGTGCCATTATCATGTACATTCTCCAAATGCAGAAGAAGAGGCAAACAAAACTTTTATAAGTTCCCTTCACCTAAGTAATGGAATTAAGATTCAAGTTCATGTTTGTCTCACTCTAAATTCCATTCTTTTCATTCATTCATTCACTATTCACTTACTCCGTCTGTTCATTGTATTTGCTCTGATAAGCATGAGTTTCTTGAACAGAATAGATATTTACTAATTTTGATTATAATGTATAGATACATAAATAAGTGAAGAAATGAATAAAATCTATGAGGTCATTACAGTCTGATTATTAGTACCAAATCCACTCCCAAATTTTCCAAAACTGACTTTGTTAAGAACCTGAAATATATTTTTGGATGAAAAGAACTATATTCCGATCTTAGTTTGAATTTGGATTCTATTTCTTTGAGACAATACTTAGGTCTCAAATAGAACATGTTGCACAAAAAAAGAGAACTTTTCTCAGGATATATCTTAGACTGGACTCTTTGTTTTATCTCACCAGGAACAGGGAGAAGTTAGTCATTATTGGGCTTTTAAAAAATATATATATCTTGCTTGGGGCTTCAAATTTGGCTAGAGTCCAAGAAAAGTAAAAAGAGAAAAAGGAGACATAATTAAGAATCTAACTATAGTGGGCGCCTGGGTGGCTCAGTGGGTTAAGCCGCTGCCTTCGGCTCAGCTCGTGATCTCAGGGTCCTGGGATCGAGGCCCGCATCGGGCTCTCTGCTCAGCAGGGAGCCTGCTTCCCTCTCTCTCTCTTCGCCTGCCTCTCCATCTACTTGTGATTTCTCTCTGTCAAATAAATAAATAAAATCTTTAAAAAAAAAAAAAAAAAAGAATCTAACTATAGCAATGATTTCACTATCTAGGGCACCTGGCTTGCATATTCTCCAGAAACTCTATGCCTTGCATTAAAATGGTTGGTGTACCTTAGGGAAGCAGAACCAATACATTTTCATGCCAAAGAAAACTGAATAATGACACATAAAACACACTGAAATAAATAGAAACATGAGCCAGATTTCTGTTAAGGAAATTATTGTTAAATAAGTTAACATCTTTCTATTCCTTTGTGTCATCCTAGAAAGAGATGATCCAGAAAGTAGATAAAATAATATGGCTTTTAATCATAGGAAACAAACCTAAGGTTGCTGGAGGGTAGGACGGAAGTGGGGGATGTGGTAACAGGATGATGGACATTAGGAGAGCATGTGATGTAATGTGCACTGGGTATTACATAGGACTGATAAATCATGTCCTCTTCCTCTGAAACTAGTTATCCTAGTTAATCCTAATTTATCTTAATTGCATTTAAATAATTTTTTTTTACAAAATAAAATGTGTTCTAGAAAGGGAGAGGACAGGGGTAGGGGTGAGGTAGTGGAGAAAGAATTTCAGAACAAACAACTTATAGAGTTCTAGTTGTAACATAGATTATTGGTGAATTAAAATGCTTCAGTTAATGACAAGATGGCTTTTGAAGGTCTCATTTGATAGTGGTTCCTGAGTTAGAAGATCTAGTATGTCCTTGGGAATAAAGTTTTTTTAAAAATTCATTGTTTGAGATCTTAGAAAAGCAACATGCTGATTTACAGACCTCTGAACACATATTGTTTAGGAAGAAGGTGACTGACCTCTAGAAAAACAACAAGAATGTCAAAGAAGCCCAATTCATCATGAAAGGTGGGAAAGTCCCAGATGCCCAGCTTCCAAGCCCACAGTCCATCCTCTGGAAAGACTGGTGAGGAGGAGCACTCATAAGTGGGCACAGGATGGCTAGAAGGTCCTCTGGTGGCCAGCGGAAACTTGGTAAACATGGACAAAAAGGTCTGGTAATTCAATTCCTGGGGAGACAGGACTCCACTTTGACCAATGGAGGATGTATTAGACAAAGTGCTACAGACTCGGTGCTCAAATAACAGAAATGAATTGCCTTACAGTTCTGGAAGCTGGAGGTCCTAGACTAAGATATTGGAGGGGTTGATTACTCTAAGGGCAATGAGGGAAGAATCTGTTCCAGGCTGTTCCCTTCACTTGTAGATGCCCATTTTCTCCGTGGGTCTGTCAACATCTCCTTCCTTCTGTGTATAAATGTCTCAGTGCCCAAAGTTCCCCTTTTTATGACGATAATCATACTGGATTATAGTTCACCATAATGACCTCATTATATAACTTGATTGCTTCTCTAAAGACCCTGTCTTATTATAAAGTCACATTCTGAAATACTGGGGTTTAGGACTTCAACATATGAACTTTGAGGGACACAATTTAACTCATAACAAGTGACACACAGTCATTAAAGTGGAAAAAAAAAAGAATTTAGAGTCTTATTAGATATTGTCTCCTAACTTCAGTTTTCTCTGGGTTTAATGAGGAATTGCAGTGAATTTTCTTCTCAGGAACTTTATAAACCTTTTCCATTGGGTGTGATGTGTGAGGAAAACAATGTGGTAGAATCCTCTGGAGTTTCACTAATCAGTTATCTAATTAAAATGAAATTGATTTTCCTCTGCACAGACATGGTTGAATATATTTTATTCATTTACTTAAGAGACAAATATCATTCCTTTCTCATATATAGGATGGAGGTGACTGCTTCCACAGCCAGGAAGCCAGTAATCACCATGCAACGCTTCAGGGCTCTGGCCACGTACCACTCCCCAGAGTCTCATACTGACAAGATACCATGCTTTTCTTTTTCCTGCTCTAAGGAGCCAGGCAGCAGAATCTCAGTTCTTAAAGCAACGATCATGTATGTTCAATTGCTAAAAAGTAAAAATAATAAAGTCGATGCTAAGAATGCCTGTATTCATCTTTTTAATAAACATTACAAGTCCTCTGTGAGCCAGTAAACGAGGGAAGGATGTCGTCCCTTCTTCGGGGTCTTCTCTGGGAGATTAAGACAGGATGCACAAAACTCAGGATTCCTAAAGTACTCCATAAGAGGATCAGACTAACAGCTACACAGGCCAGATATGTAGAATTGCGGCAAAGTTTCATCAAGGCCACATTTGCAAATCATCTTGAAATTGTCTTTGGTAATAGTTGATTGAAAAGACACTATAACATGGAGATTCCAAAGTTTTATTTTATTTTTTTAAGATTTAATTTATTTATTTTTATTTTATAAAGGTAGAGCACACAGACATGTGTGAGTGCAGACGGAGGTGCAGAGGGGGAGGGAGCAGGAGAGAATCTCAAGCAGAGTCTGTGCTGAGTGCAAATCCCATGCAGGGCTCAATCTCACAACCCTGAAATCACAACCTGAGCAGAAACCAAGAATCCAGGACTTAACTGACTGAGCCACCTACATGCCCCTTGAAATTCCAAAATTTTTTTTAAAGATTTTATTTATTTATTTGACAGACAGAGATCACAAGTAGGCAGAGAGAGGCAGAGAGAGAGGAAGGGAAGCAGGCTCCCTGCCTAGCAGAGAGCCCAATGTGGGGCTCGATCGCAGGACCCTGAAATCATGACCTGAGCCGAAGGCAGAGGCTTTAACCCACTGAGTCACCCAGGTGCTCTGAGATTCCAAAAATTTTAATGGGAGTCAGAAACCTTTCATTCAAAGACATCTGATCTAAAATTAAATAAGATGACAACAAAACTAATGAAACTGCAAGCATTTTAAGAGAAATGAATAGAAATGCTTAGCTACTCTTGAAAATAAGCACCAAGTTTAATGAATGAGACAAATGGAAGCACTTCTTTGGTTTGACAGTATTGCCAGTTTAGAAGGCTAAATCACAATCGGTGTGTGAAATACAAAGATCCGGGAAAAGAGAGAAGGAAAAGGAAGAAAGAAAAGGATGGATGGAGATGAGAAAGAAAGGGACATTCCAGAAGGATAAGAAGCACAGCATTTGAGTACAACATTAAGCCATTAAGTTAGGAGGCCATCTATCACAGGCCTTGTGGTGCAGATTAGTCTTGTGAAGGCTTAAAACTCTGCTTTCTGTGGAGGGCTGCTGTCGCTATGCTCTTATTTTTAAACAAGTGTACTTTTTGAAATCCCAAGTTTTTCCCAGTTATAAACATTTTTCTTTTTTGTTAAAGAATGACTCAGGCAATAAAAAAGCATTCAAGATATTTGCAGCACTGACTCTCAAATTTGATAACTCAGAAGCACTTAAGAAGCGTTTTCTTTGATCATTTAAGCAAAGATTCACATATACTCTTTACTAATTTCTAGGCAAGACTGTGGGCATTTTACTTATATTTTTATCCCAGACAATTCTCATAATAGCCAATGCAAAAGGAACTATTATTATACCCATGTCACAAACAAGAACAGTGGAACATGAAGAACTCAAGTCAATGGCAGGAGATCACAGTACTGGGAAAGGCAGTGCCAGGAATCACCTCCCAAGCATTCTGACAGCAGAACAAAGGCTATGAGTTTACACGTTACCTTCTACCTAGATTGCGAAGCCCCCTCACCACAGCCGCGCACTGTGCTGGTGGCATTCTGACATGTATGTTTTAATACACATTACTTAAATTTACCAGAGTTTAAGATCCTGAGTGATCACACACGGTCCATCCCCTAAAATTACATTGTTTTAAATTCCAAATCTCTAACAATAAATCAAATCCATGGGGTGCCTGGGTGCCTCAGTGGGTTGAAGCCTCTGCCTTCTGCTCTGGTCATGGTCCCAGGGTCCCACATCAGGCTCTCTGCTCAGCAGGGAGCGAGCCTGCTTCCTCCTCTCCCTCTGCCTGCCTCTCTGCCTACCTGTGATCTTTGTCTATCAAGTGAATAAATAAAATCTTTAAAATAAAAATAAAAATAAATCAAATCCTAGTATAGGATAAGTTAAAAAGCCATTGTCAAGAAAAGTAGCAAGCAAGCAAGAAGGAACCCTGTGTATAGGGAAGCCACAGGCTAGACTATATTTTACAGTGTTTAATCCCTCCCATCAGACTTTAAGTCTATTCTGAATGGGCCAGAACATGCAGGGGAAATTTGCCCATTAGTCTCTGAGCACTAGAACCAGATTTTAATATCATAAAATCTATGAAATGCTAAATCATAAAATGCTATGATTTGAGCATAGAAATGGGACAAGGAATAAATGGAGTTAAAGAGTTTACTCTGCCACAAAGTGAGAATACCACAACAAAGCCCTGGATAGAGGTATCCTAGATGTTGGCACTCTAGGTTTTTTTGCCTCCAGCAGACATTGGGAAACCACGACCTCTGCTATGTTTGTGTCTCCAGCCACCCACCAAGACAGAGCCCAACCAACAGAGCAGTACTAAATAAGGTCTCCTCCAGAGAAAATCAGGCTGTCTTCCTGTAAAGGGCTCCTGCCTAATTACCAGTTTGAACAAACTCAGGAGACAAAGAAAACTCAAGTATCCTCTACTTTGAAGCCTCTAAAAATCCGGAAGTACCCTGAAATAACTTCCTCCTCTTTCCCTTTCCCTTTCCTGTTCTCTTTTCCATGCTATGCCTCATGCTCACTCAAGTACCTCACCTCTTATCCCTGCACTGGAGATGAAGAAAGTGCAGAGTAAATGTGGAGTTGCCTTCTGTATTCCACTCCTTGTGCCTTTAGTCAGCAAAGGGCTGGGGAGAGAAAAAAATGAGGCAGGAGATGCTGACACCCCAGAATCAGGAATAGGCCAGACCTCAAAGTAGCAGGAGAGAAAGGTGAGTGTACGCACACACACACACACACACAAACACACACATCTATTAGCCTGTGCTCTTTCTCCTCATCTCACTACTTTCCAGTAGGTCAAGACTTTGTGTCACCCGGGAACATTAAAGCCCATGAGTCTTAGCTGACCCGTGACATCTGAGTGGAAAAGCTTCCGTGTCTATTAGATACACATAGTTAACCTTCACTCAGCTGTCAATCAAAGAGAGAACACACACAAAAAAAAATGGTTAATATTTATGTAATCTTCCTAGGTGACTTACTTCAAATAAGACATTGAAAACATTAAGACAATGTCCTTTTTCATTCAATCGACATATGTCTATAGAATGTCTACTATGTACCACAGACCATTTTAGTTCCGATCACAGATTTAACATCTGATTTCTAACTCAAAGCCTGTTTTCATTTTGCCTTCCAATTTTAACTATTACAGTCTGTCACAAATGCTATTCTTCTTTCCTGTATTTATAGGGAGTCCTTACCACTCATCATGAGGCCATCAGCACAATGTCACTGGGTAGTGACACGCAGCCTTTGTTCAAGCCCTAGGAGGCTGCATCTTGCCGGATGGATATTAATGCTACTAAATCCATCTTCAACATTTCCAAACAACAGCATTTGTAACAGCTATTATATCTGCACAGTAGCAAGGAGAGAGGGCGAAGCATATTATTTGCAGGAACTGCCCATTACAATAGAATTATGACGTTATAAACAGAAAATGGATTTCCTATTCTCTCTTTATAATGCTGTACTTCATATTCTTGGCAAGACAATCCCTGTACAAAGGTGGTTACAGGTGTCAGGCATGTAGTAGTGTGATGTCACATGGCTATGACCTCTCCTGAGGATTCCTAGCTAGATGTTAATCCTTTAGTTTAGTTTAATTTAATTTTGTTAATCCTTTGTTCTAACCATAGTGAGTAGTATATCAGAATCACATGTGGAGCAACCTGAGGAGAAATTCAATCATTTGTTTTTTTTTAAATTGTTAATTTATTTTCTGGTTGGTTTGTATGTTCTAAAATGACCCATTTGTTACTTCTGCTGCATATTCAGAAGCGAGACACCACTGATTTAAGTCATTGCCCAGTATATAAAAACCATGTCAAATTCTGCTGTCATGTAAAATATTTATGTCAGAGGATCATAAACATAAGTGAGGTGGTCCAGTTAACCTGTGATTTGTCTCATGATTAGTGTTTTTATAATCCAATTCCACCAACATAGACGCATTATATTTTCCTATTAAACAAGGAAGAATATCCTTCAAGTGCACAGGAAGTTTGTTTTCACAAAATGTCTTCAAACGCAAAGCCTTTTAATTTATGACAGTGACATTAACTAACACAACAAAATAATAGCACAGGCTTGATGACTGATGACAACTAAAATTGGGCCCCACAACTACAAAATAAAGAGGATTAGTTGAACCTGGGAATTTCAGGGAGTACATCCTCCATGAATGGAGTTTCAGGCAGCTACAAGCAAGGGAGCCCAGCAGAACCAGATTTTCAAAATTTTATAAGATGTCAGAAATCCACATTTTGTATGAATTCTTTTGATTTTTAAACATTGGGGACTAATTTAGAGTTTAATATAAAAAAAAAAGAAAATTCTATGGGGGTGGTTCATGCTTGTGGGATGACCATACATCTGTGGGCTAGATTCAGTGAGAGGACCTGAGAGTTTTTGATATGTTATTTCAGCTACATAAACACTACCACATTGATGTGAGGAGGGTCAGATGGACAGGGAAGAGAAGGTCATCACTGTGTGCCCGGGAGGGCAACCAAAATGTTGTGTCACTATAGACAAATTTTGCTGACCTTATTATTTTGATTAACAGTAATCCTATCTCCAGTGAACAAAAAGTCACTCTCACTTGTGATAAGATAGCTATTTCCAATAATTTCTTGGAAACACTCTAATTTGAGAAAGGCATGGTGTTCCCAGCATTGAGTGGGCTATGACCTTTATCTCAGTGGCTAGAAAACCATAAGAAAAAAAAATCTAGAAATTTAGAAGATCATAAGATAAACTTTTTAAAAGCAGCTGTTTGATGAGAATGAACTACTTATTCCTTGGACTTACTGAGGTCTTATATAGTGCTTCCTTTTGTAAAACTGCAATTAAACTTACTCTTACATTGAGGAAAAGTTGTTAATTTAAGCATATACAGTAAAATTGTATTGTCGTTTCATCAAATAGAGTTGCAACTCCATGCCTTATGCCACAGCACTATACTTTCTGAGTGTCTGATACCACATAGTTGAAATTTGGTTTATATTATACCAAATTGACAAGAAACAACCATATGCTCAAAGAATGTGATAAATCTATCAGACATTTTCATTAAAAAAAATAACAAACTTGGAGTTAAAGAGGACCAGGGGCAAATAATAAAAGCAATAATAAACCACAATAATCAAATTATTGAAAATTAGGTTAGAACTCTGGACAGAGACATTTCCATGGAAAGCATACTGAAGAGAGCCCTGGGCACTCTATGTGGGTCCCTGATATCTCAGACAGAAGGTCACTAGCACAGGTTCAAGTTTCTTAGATAGAGCAGCTTAGTAAAGACAGAGACAGACTTAACCTAATGAAGATTCAGTGTCAGGGTCCTCTTCAGGGTACTTTTGTCTAACATTTTCCAAGGCTCCACTGCAATCTTCCAGAGACATGTGGAGGGACCCACTGCTCCATTTGTGCTGCTGTAGCCTGGGAGCCAATCATTCGCCCTTGACGTAGTTCTGGGCTATGGGTAGATCCAAAAAGTTGCCTGTACTACCTCTAGACCCTCCTAGAATCAACCTGATGAGCCTCAGAACTTCAGGGAGTTCTGAATTTAAGAAGAAGGACTAGAACCAAAACATTTCTCTGCTACCAAACAGATTACTAAAACGGAGGGTCCACAGCCATTTGTAGCTGATTCAAACACAAGACCGAACCTCTAGGGGTAGCAGACTGGGATGGGAAAATAAAGCAGGGACAACAGGCTGAGATCAGCATAATCCCAGGATTAAAGCACAACTGAGAATGACACAGGATGTTATAGACATGGCATTACTAATAAATAGCAATGTTGAAAGGAACTTTTCTGTGTCATCAAAAATAATTTATTTTTTGATTTTATATCCTGACACTTGACTGAATTCCTATACAAGTTCTAGCAGATTTAGAGTAGAGTCTTTTGGGTTTTCCACAAATAGTTATCATATCATCTGCAAAGAGTGATAGTTTGACTTCTTTGCTGATTTGGATGCCTTTAATTTCTTTTTGTTGTCTGATTGCTGAGGCTAGGACTTCTAGTACTATGTTGAATAGCAGTGGTGATAATGGGCATCCCTGCCATGTTCCTGACCTTAGGGGAAAAGCTGTCAGTTTTGCTCCATTGAGAATGATATTCTTGGTGGGTTTTTCCATAGACAGCTTTGATAATATTGAGGTATGTGCCCTCTATCCCTACACTTTGAAGAGTTTTTATCTGGAAAGGGTGATGTACTTTGTCAAATGCTTTTTCAGTATCTATTGAGAGTATCATATGGTTTTTTGTCCTTTCTTTTATTAATGTATTGTATCATATTTTTTGATTCATAATTTTTGAAGAAAAACTGAAATATACTCTATTTTTTCTACTGAAAATATGTTGACAAAATTATTGTCATATGTAAAAGCAATCAAGGACTATGCAGCCAATAAATACAGAGGAAATATTATAGGTGGCGGTGATAATTATGATGATACAATTTTATTGTCTTGATTTTGTGATACTTGTGCTTTTTGTCATCTCAGTTTGTATTTGTTAATTTTCCTTTATTCTAAATTAGCATCCATATTTATACCTACTATTATGTTCACAATGTTGTATTCTTTTTCTTAAAGAAGTGTTGGGGCACCTGGGTGGCTCAGTGGGTTAAGCCGCTGCCTTCGGCTCGGGTCATGGTCTCAGGGTCCTGGGATAGAGTCCCGCACCAGGCTCTCTGCTCAGCAGGGAGCCTGCTTCCTCCTCTCTCTCTCTGACTGCCTCTCTGCCTACCTGTGATCTCTCTTTGTCAAATAAATACATAAAATCTTAAAAAAAAAAAAAAAGAAGTGCCCCCAAATTATAAACTTCAAGATTCACACAACTTGGATCCTCTTTAGTAAGAAAGCTGGGACAGAAGCATGTACCAAAATTAGGGAGAAAAATAAAGGATCTGCTATGAACTTGGGAATATTCAGAGACGATTCAAAATTTTGAGGTCTTATGGGAGGGTAGACCTCAGGATGTTTTGAGCATATAAATATATTGCACAAAAGCCATGAATTAAGTTCATTTTGAAAAAATTTGATATGACTGAACTAAGAAGTAGAATATCCACAAGTCCTCCAATGGGGTAGAAGAAAATCTGGACAGTCTTTTCCCTCTCTCTACACTGTCCTTTGTTTCCTTACCTCATCTCAACATCATTTCCCATTTTGGTTTTCTTTTTTTTTTTTTTTAAGATTTATTTATTTATTTATTTGACAGACAGAGATCACAAGTAGGCAGAGAGGCAGGCAGAGAGAGAGAGAGGAGGAAGCAGGCTCCCTGCTGAGCAGAGAGCCCGATGCGGGACTCGATCCCAGGACCCTGAGATCATGACCTGAGCCAAAGGCAGTGGCTTAACCCACTGAGCCACCCAGGCGCCCCCCCATTTTGGTTTTCTTCACATGTATTCATATTGGTCTCTACTTGCTTTAGATTTGATTTCATTTTTCTAAAGATTAAATTTCTGAAACATTTTTGTTCAGGATTATGCCTACTTCTAATCATCTAGATCAATCTCTTTGGGTTACTTTTATAAGAGCCCTCTAGACTGGACATAGTAAGCAATGCTAATAGTAAGTAGTAGATACAAAATTATTCAAGACCACATTTCTGCTTCTCAGACACTGACACAAAAGGGGGATGACTGCATTGTAATCCCCACCCTGGGAAGAAAACATTCTTCAGACAAAGGTGAGCACATGTACGTGCACATGTTTTCATCACCAGAAAAATCAGAGGGGATTCCCTGACCATGATGGCGTAGGCATTAATTATACACTGTCATAGCATTTGTAACATAGATGTACTTCATTGACATGGGGCTATAAAAACAAAATGAGTGAACCCATAAATTTAAGATGAAGAGAGGTAGTTAACTCCAACTTTAAAAAAAGGGTTACTGAGTTACATGTATGCAAATAAGGGACTCCAAATTTTGAAAAGTTGACATTGTAAAGTGCCACACCCATTGCAGAGAGTATATAAATGCCTCACTTGAGGAATACGATATTCAAACAGAACCTTCTCACTGTTACTCAGCTGAACTCACATCTCCTGCTAACATGTCCTACAGCTGCTGCTCTGGAAACTACTCTTCCTGCTCCTTTGGGGGATACTTGCACTCCCCTAGGTCCTCCTGTGGCTCTTCCTATCCTAACAACTTGTTCTGCAGCACTAACCTCTGCTCTCCCAGCACCTGTCACCTGGACTCTTCCCCCTCCAGTGGCTGTCAGGACACCTGCTATAGGCCCACCAGCTGCCAGACATCTTGTGTGGCATCCAGACCTTGCCAGACATCCTGCTACCGCCCGAGGATCTCCACGATCTGCAGTCCTTGCCAGACGACTTGCTCTGGGTCTCTGAGTTTTGGGTCCAGCAGCTGCCGTTCCCTGGGCTATGGATCCAGAAGTTCCTATTCACTGGGCTGTGAATCCCAAGGCTTCAGACCCATGAATTATGGAGTCTGTGGCTTCCCTTCTCTGGGCTATGGATCCAGATTCTGCCACCCCACCTACTTGGCTTCTAGGAGCTGTCAGTCTTCTTGTTACAGACCAACATGTGGAACTGGCTTCTTCTGATCACCTTATTAAATTTCTAATCTTGTTGTTCATTCTCACCAGTGCCTCTACTCAAAATCTTTATTATCTTCACCTACAGGAAGAATTATCTTCTTATTCTTAGGTTATCAAACCCTTACCCTGTCTCTTCCCCAAATACTGGCTGAAAGACTTTATTTGGAAAATTCTAAAATTAACATAATACCTGAAAATAAAATATAAATGATAAAATTCATGTTGGATTTTCTTCCAAAATTGTATGAAAATCCAAATCAGTATAATTAAATAAATTTATTGGTCCTGATAACCAGCTATGTTCATTGTTGTTAAATTTTATTAAGTAGACTTTTGATTATGGTAGACAATGGAGATATTTTGAAAGGATCTATACACACCTGGAAATGTATTTTGAAATCCTAAGAAATTGGGGATTTGAATTTTGAGAAGCCCCAGATATTTTTCCTACTCAAACTATAAGTAGTAGAAGACTATTGTTTAAGTACATAAGCTATTATAAATTGAATGCTCAGATTTGGGAATTAGATTGGTTTTCTCACAAGACATGGGAATGCCAACAGGCATAAAGTAGAAGACTAGTTGGTAGCTATGTAAGAAATGCAGAGAATAAAAATAATATTTATATTTATATGGTTAGGTTTATACATGAAAGAAAAAATAAATAGAAAACAAATGAAAATGATTATGCATGAATTTTAAGTAACTTTGCTTGAAGTCACCCACATTTCTTAGCAAAACTGATAAATACTTGGGGTGCCTGGGTGGCTCAGTGGGTTAAGCCTCTGCCTTCAGCTTGGGTCATGATCCCAGGGTCCTGGGATCAAGCCTCAAATTGGGCTCTGCAGAGAGCCTGCTTCTCCCTCTCTCTCTGCCTGCCTCTCTTCCTACTTGTGATCTCTCTCTGTCAAATAAATAAATAAAATCTTTAAAAAAAGATAAGTATTCAATATGATCTTAACTACATATGTGTAAAGAGCAATACCATAAAATTTGAGTGAAGAATCTAAAATTATCAGGATGATTTTCACCCTGGTTTTTACCCATGTTTCAAACTAAAAGATAATTAATATTTGACAACATCAGAAGTGATGATTTAATGTGTATCTCAACAACAAAAAAAGAAAATTTTATTTCTCTTTTTCATGATAATATTCTCTGCTTTCTCAGGCAAAGTATTTTCAGGAATAACAAAGTAGAAAGATAGATTTTGATAAGGAACCTAAAACTGAGATCAAAAAGAGTTAACATATGTTTAATAAATGTTCCTAAGCCTTATTTCTTTAGGCTGTATAACAGCCCTTAGACAAAGATACCCATGATAAATTTGTGATATTGAATGCAGGAAAAGGGGACACAGAAGGAGTAAGGAACTTATAAGGAATATCTGCCTTGTGACTTCTTAGGAGGTGAAGTTTATTTAGAATTGCAAAGACACAGGCATATTAGAAGGGGCAAAAGGGAAATCTGGGAAGATAAAATAAGCAGACTGGAAAAGACTGAAAATCATGTTTATATTCAAGAAATGACTGGAAACTTGGTTAACTTACAACTGAAGGAGATTTTATCCAGTGTGACAATGATAAACATGATTAAAAATCATTGATGAGTAATTGTCCCTTCATCTTTTAAAGGTTTTAGATTTTATCTAGCTTTTTAAGGGTATTATATTTTAAATAGCAATAATTCTTGTTTCCGCCACCTTCCATTCAAATTACTAAAATTGTTTTGTGGGGTGCCTGCATGGCACAGTCGGTTAAGCTCTCCAACTCCTGGTTTCAACTCAGATCGTGATCTCAGCATAGTGAGATCAAGCTCCAGGTTAAGCTCCACATTCATTTGGAGTCTGCTTAAGACTTTCTCTCCCTCTACCCCTTTCCCCAAACTCTCTCACTCTGTCTCAAATAAATAAATATTAAAAATAAAATAAAATACTTTTGTGATTGGGCACTCTTACTCCTATTTCTTACCTATTCTAGCCATGCTTTCATATATTATAAATCTTTCATCCAAGGATTGGTTATGAATTTTAAGCTTATTCCTAAGGGGGGATGAGATAAACATTGATATACTTACAAATGAAAAAAATTATTTGAAACTATTATTTTTTGTCTAGAAAATTTAGACAAAGAAAATACATGTGAAAATGTCCAGAAATTACCAGGGCCAAAATGTTATCAATGTAACAACAAGGTCCTAGAATTTGGGACTACTTTTTGATTAAGGACATTGTTGAATCCAAGAGAGGCTGAGGAGACTCATGAGCTCAGGTAACCAAAATCAAAAGTTAGAAATTCCAATGATTTTGACTAAAATTGACACTCCGAACAATACCTTAGGATTCAGCTGAACTTTAAATATTTACCCTTTCCTATGAACTGAAATCATTTCAGTACCTGCTTAGATTAACATGGCATAAGATCTGGAGTAGCCATTCTGGAAAACAGTATGGATGGTTCTCAAAAAATTAAAAATAGAGCTACCCCATGATCCAGCAATTGAACTACTAGGTATTTACCCCAAAAGATTAAAAAATACAGGCTTCAAGAGATACATGCACTCTATGTTTAGAGCAGCATTATCAACAACAGCCAACTTATGTAAAGAGCCCAAATGTCCATCAATTGATGTATGGATAAAGAAGTTGTGGCATCTATCTATCTATCTATCTATATTGATACAGATACAGATATAGATGAATACGGGGAAGGGGAAGGAAGAGAGACAGAGATAAACCATAAAACAGACTCTTAACTACAGGGAACTCAAACTGAGGGTTGCTGGAGGGGAGGTGGGCAGGGGGGTGAGTTAAGCAGGTTATGGGGATTAAGGAGAGCATTTGTGATGAACACCTGATGTTATGTGGAAGTGTTGGATCACTGTAATGCACACCAGAAACTAATTGGAACGTAAACTAATAGGAATTTAAATAAAAACTTCAAATTACAAAAAGGAATTAGCATAGTGTTGAGGTAACCCTGTATTATGTCTTTACATTGGTAAATATCAATATTATTATAAATGCAGGCATGGACGTAGAAGTATAGATGTAATTGTGAATATAGTTTTATACAGACATAGATGAGTATATGGATGATATACATAGATAGATGAGGTAGATATGGATCATCTGATACCCTAGGGAAATCTGCCAGACTTGCAAAAGTTAAGAAATGACTAAATTCAAAATATATATCAGATAATAGAATTCACTTAAGGAAATAAAAAAGATAGATTGCAAATTTTAAGAGAGAGAGAAACATATTAAAAGAGCCAAATAGAGGATAGCCTGGGTGGTACAATCAGTTAAGTGTCCAAGTCTTCATTTGGGCTCAGGTCATGATCCCAGGGTCATGAGATCAAGACCCACGTCAGGCTCCTTGCTGGGCATGGAGCCTGCTTAGTTTTTCCCTCTCCCTGTGTCAAGCTCTCTCTCAAAATAAATAAATAAATAAATAAATAAATAAATAAATAAATAAATAAAATTTAAAAAAAGAACCCAGTAGGAATTCTGAAATTGAAAAATTCAATATGTTAAATGTAGAATTATTGAATGGATTGAAAAGAAATTAGACATAGTTGGAGAGACAATTAGAGATTGTTCTGGAGAACTTTTTAAACTAGCAAATAAAGAGAATATCTTGGTGTCAAAGAAGAGAAAAATTTAAAGCAACCAAAGGGAAAGAAAATGTAAGCTACCTTAAAAAAAACAAAAACAAACAAACAAACAAAAAAAGAAACAGTAAGATTAGCAGCTGAATTCTAAACAGAAAAAAGAAAGAAGGATGACACGAGTGCTTGGGTGGCTCAGTGGGTTAAGCCTCTGCCTTCAGCTCGGGTCATGATCCCAGGGTCCTGGGATGGAGTCCTGCATTTGGCTCTCTGCTCAGCAGGGAGCCTACTTCCTCCTCTCTCTCTGCCTGCCTCTCTGCCTACTTGTGATCTCTGTCGGTCAAATAAATAAATAAAATCATAAAAAAAAAGAAAGCAGGCAGACAAGTATCCTCAAATTTCTGAATAAAGAAAACTTTAGAGTAATGGACTAATGAGCATTTGTTTCAAAAATGGAAAGGAGCCTCTTTCTCTGCCTGCCTCTCTGCCTACTTGTGATTTGTCAAATAAATAAATAATCTTAAAAAAAAAAATGGAGAGGAGCCTGTGGATGGCTCAGTTGAGCATCTGACGCTTGATTTTGGCTTAGGTCATGATCTCAAGGTCATGGGATCAAGCACAGAGTCGGGCTCCATTCTGGGCATGGAGCCTGCTTGAGTTCCTCTCCCTCTGCAAGTGCCTCCCCAACTCCCACTCTCTCTTTAACAAAAAAAAAAAAAAAAAAAAAAAAGAAAGAAAAGAAAAAGAAAATGTAGACATTTTCAGACCATCAAAACTGTAAAGAATGTGTTACTAGCCTTCCAACACTAAAATATACAATAAAAGTTCTATCCAGTCAGAAGCAAAATAATCCCAGAACACACAAAAAAGATGTAAGAAGAAGAGAAGAGCAAGAAAAAAGATAGGGGTATGTGTGTGTGTATATATACACACATACATACACATACACACACACACACTATATAACACACTATATATATATATATATATATATATATATATATATGGTAAATTTAAGCAAATTTTGGTCATAAAAACATGGAGGCAAATACATATCAATATACTTGAGCAAACATGAAATTACAATACAGAAAATCCTAACATAGTAGTACATGAATTGAGGTAAGGATAATTGACCTCAAGATTTCTGACATTCTTACACTGGACTAGAAATAGTAAAAGTACTTATTTCTATTAGCCAGTGAACAAAGCACACTGCGAAGTCTAAGGCAGTTTGTCTCATAGAACGTTCTGTGTTGCTGAAAATATTTTTAGCTGCATTTTCTGATATACGGTATCCGTCAGCCACATGTATCTATTGTGCACATGAAATGTGGCTAATATGACTGAAGACCAAAATTTTCATTTAACTTAATTTGAAATTACATAAACTGAACTTGATATATGTAGCTATCTGTTACTCTGTTGGGTGGTGTGGAATTGAGGTAACCTCTAAATGATTAACAAAATCAGGAATATCATCCCGAAGGCTGACAGAGTGATTGTTATGAAATATCTTGTATTACTTCTGATGACATGATGTTTTACATCTTATCATACAATAAATTTGGAAGTTAATAAAATGGAAGTAACATTTTTTGTTTGTTTCTTTTGTCTGATGTATCTTTTTACTTTTTTCCTTCTCTGTTTCCTTAATGATCATTCTTAATTACTATTTACTTCTACCTATTTATTAAGAACCACAAACCACTTTATTAGTGTTATGCACAAAGAGTATTTAGACAATTCACTTATATTTCAATCTTTTTTATCACCTCCTGCAATTACAACTTCCCCTCTGAGGTAATTGTCTGCCTAACTGGAGAAAACACTTCAGTATTTGTTTTAGCCTCGGTTTGCCTGACATGGAGCTCTATACAAGACAATATTTGGATATTTTACCACAGGAAAATAATCTTGAAGAACTGAAGTAGGGAAAATGTGTTTTTATAATTAAGAAAACAATTATGTGGAAGAACCAAAAGATAAAAATGACAAGAAGGTCCTGTGTGATAAGAGTTGTTCTTATTAGGAAAGCAGGATCACTGGACACACTGTAACAACAGGTAACAAAAGGAGCAATGCCTATATGAAAAGCCATAAACTATACTGATCCAGAACCCATTTTTACTGGAATTACACACAGATGGACAGATCCATAGTGTCTCTAGCTATCTTCCCTCACCTCAAGAGTATTTGATTCTTTGGGATTTTTTGCATATGTATAGATTTGTATCCCCTGAGACTCTTTTTCAAATTAGTCTTGCTTAGTCATTTTGCCTTTAAACATCTGTCCTGATTTATCTCTGTGATCCATCATGTTTCTTAATCAATTTATATTATCTATTTTCCCTTTCCATTGAATTTGAGAGGCAATATATAACATAATGTAAGATATGAAAACGAATTTTAGGGGATGAAATAAATTTACAGAAAGAAAATCATTGGTGACAAATAGGGCACCTCTATTCCACTGGTCTAGAAAAAAGAGTGACTTAACTTCAATCCCCGCCTTTAGATCTAAGCATTCTCCAGCCAAGATACTAGCAAAGTCACAATGAGTCTCAGCCAAGAAGAGTAGGGGCTTTTCTGGCCCTGATTAGCTGGCATTAATGACATACAGTCATAGCATTTCCGACTTTGGAATAGTTCGTTGGCTTGGTGCTATAACGACGTGATGAATTCTCCTATAAATACGAGATGGGAGGAATCACCTGCAATTACAGAAAATATCACTGAATTACACATATGGAAATGAGAGATTCCACGTGTGGGAAAGGCGACTGTAAAAAATACCACACCCATGGCTGAGAGTATAAAAGTGCCCCAGTCCAGGAGGTGACATTCAACCTCAGAATCTCCTCACTGTCACTCAGCTGAACTCACTTCTCCTGCCAACATGTCCTACAGCTGCTGCTCTGGAAACATCGCCTCCCGCTCCTTTGGGGGGTACGTGCGCTACCCAAGCTCTTCCTGCCCCAGCAACCTGGTCTACCGCACTGACTCCTGCTCTCCCAGCACCTGTCAGCTGAGCTCCTCCCCTGCTAGTGGCTGTCAGGAGACCTGCTGTGAGCCCACCAGCTGCCAGACATCTTGTGTGGCGTCCAGACCTTGCCAAACACCCTGCTACAGCCCGAGGGCCTCCATGCTCTGCAGTCCTTGCCAGACGACTTGCTCTCGGCCTCTGAGTTTTGGGTCCAGCAGCTGCCGTTCCCTGGGCTATGGATCCAGAAGCTGCTACTCACTGGGTTGTGGATCCCAGGGCTTCAGATCGCTGGGTTACAGAGTCTGTGGCTTCCCTACACTGGGCTATGGATCCAGAAGCTGCTACTCACTGGGTTGTGGATCCCAGGGCTTCAGATCACTGGGTTACAGAGGCTGTGGCTTCCCTTCACTGGGCTATGGATCCAGATTCTGTCGCCCAACTTACTTCACCTCCAGAAGTTGCCAGTCTTCATGTTACAGACCAACCTGTGGATCTGGCTTCTATACCTCAAGTTGTTGAGGGTCCAGACCTTTTGAGCAAAATGTCTAACCTCTAAACAGAGAGTTTATCATCTTCATAATCTTTGGGAAAAATTCTTGTCACCTTTTTTCCAACCACAAAGTGTTGGCCAAAACCTGTCTCTAGAATATACTGAACTAAATGATTAATTTTACTGGATGAATTTATAGAATTAGTTGATTTAATAAAATAAATTGCAAGATCGACTAATGGAATTTATGTTAATAAGCATGAACTAATTTTAATGAATTAATGGAATTCTCATTCGTACTTTTTATTCTCAAAAGAGATGAAAACCTAAATGCATATAATGTAATAAACTCTTTCATTCTGGTTTCCAAATATTTTGCTAATTTTATTGTTAGTTTTAATTGGGTAAGTTTTTTTTTCTTTTGTTTCTTTTGGGGGGTATTCAAGTTAATGCTTACAGTGTCTCTGGGAACAACTTTTGAAATCTAATAGATTGATGAATTTGAACTAATTTATTTTGGGCTTTAGACATTTCTTTCTTTAAAATTTTTTTCTGGTATCCTTTTTGTCACGCATAAGCTTTATAGGAATAACAATCTCAGGAGTAATATAGAGCATGTTCCCTCCAAAGGATGTGGGACCTTGACGTTTGCTGACAAAAGGAAAAATCACATCTGATACCTCTAGATTCCTGGACAGTAGCAATTGACCTGACCAGTTAGTTAGGGACCTAGAAAAGAGAAGATTAGAATATTGATACATAGAAGTCTAGTGGAGAATTATGTGGGTAGACATATGCAGGTGGGCACAAAATGTGAAAATCTGTGTATTTCCTTTTAGTGCCCACCAGAATGTATCCACCTTAGAAGAGGAATGAAACTATCATGTAGACAAAATGACTCTGCTAGTTGATGTGAGCCTACCTTTGTCAGCAGTCTTTACAATGCTGACCAGATGAACAAGTGACCATAGAGGCTATGAATGGGTCCCCCAGCATAAGCTCCTACTTACAATGCTGATATCATTGCCACCTGTGAATCTCCTTCTTGGCAATGGAGGCTAACAGTAAACTCCCAGTATGACATTAGTCTTCAAGAAGACCAACTAGCTGCTTGGTTGCAAATTGAAAGTGTTTTCCTTCTGCCCTGAAAAATCAGTGTCCATTCTCAAATGGGCAGATACATATTCAGAGTATGAGTTCACTTTTAATGCTTGCCTCAGCAGCACCATTTTCAGGAGTTAATGAATAGTTTGATCTACCAGCATGGGATTGCTCATAGTGTAGAATCCATGCAGGTAATCCACTCCACAGTAGAGAGAGTGTAAGTGAGATCCATAGGTTTTATCAAAAAACACTCCACCTTGAAGCTTCCTGTCTGTTGGTGAACTGGATTGGCCTACTGACTGCAAAGTCAAACTGTTGACATGGAGGTGATATCCTCAAAAGACTGGGCTCCAAAATCCCCCTACTATTACTTCCAAAGACCCATTCAATAACCCTGAGCTTCCTACTTCTGCAGCTGGAATTTTCAAGGATGGAGGCCCAGTTCCCATAGGCATATTTCCTAAGGAACACATCAAGGGTCTCATTGAACTAAGCTATGGCTGCTGCCGGTGCACTTTGGGCTTCTTGTACTCAGGAACCAATGGGCCAAAAAAAAAAAAAAAAAAAAGATTTGTCATCTATGCAAGAGGAGATGACCCTGATTAGTAGAAAGTAGCAGGGTTACTGTTACACAGTAAGGGAAGGGGGAATATGTGGGAAGCTCAGTTGATCTACTTGGGTGTCTCTTAGAACCTTCCATCCAACTGTGCACATGACTTGTCAAATGCAGTGACTCTAGCAAGAAAAAGATATAGTTATCAGGATTTATACTTCTGAGGAATAAGATTTGGTGAATACCACCAAGAAATCTACCATGGCCACCAGAGGTGGTAACTAAGGGTGATACAAATTTCTAACGAGGTTGAAGGAAGGAGATGGAGAGCACCAGCTGCACCTCCAAGACCAAACGGGGACTGTGTTTCATGCCACTGGCTTTGCTCTTTTCTATTTCCCCTCAGAATAGAGCCCTAACAGAGCCATGGAGAATCTCTCTCCTGACAAGCTGACCCTGAAGATGCAACCAGTGGACTATGACAGGTACAGATCTGCACCGGAACGCACATCACATCACTTCACAAAGGAAATGGCTGTCTGGCTGTGACCAGTGAGGCCAGCTGACAGGCTTTCTCTGTTGGCTTCTTTGAGCTCTGTATCAGCTTTCAGGCCAAGGTCAGCTTTTTCTCATGGCAGCCCCTGGTCAGTAACTGAACAAGGTGGTAGAATGGCTTTTTTCACTCACAGGTGTTACTCTCTTACAAACATTTTGTTCTTCTATCTGTGTCTCAGTGCCTGCTTCCTGGAGAATACAACTATCAAATAGTCTCTTTATTCTTTCTTGGAGTTTATTGTTTCCACCTAAGATTATTTTCCTTCACCCCCCCAAAAAAACTTAGTATTTATCTCAGTGCAAATTTATCTGACATAGTGAACCCATTGGAAATTAGTACTCAGTTATTATATTATTCAAAAGAAAAATAAAATGAAAAAGGGTGATAAAAGAGGGCTATTTTACATATATATTTTGAGAGAGAGAGAAAGAGAGAGAGAAGGAGAGGGTAAGGGGAGGTCCGGAGGAAGAAACAGAGGAAGAATCTTAAGCAGGCTCTACACTCAATGTGGAACTTGACAGGGCACTCAATCTCATGGCCCTGAAATCATGATTTGAGCTGAAATCAAGAGTCGATGCTTAAATGATCAAACCTCCCAGCACCCTTATTTTATACTTTGGTGGAAATTATTGGGAAGGAACTGACTTTGAAAATGCACAAAACTCATTCAGTCTGAACACTGGAAAGGCTGAGTTGTTCTAAGAGGTAGGCCCCAGGTTCTTTCTAAAATTTGGACAATATGAATGAAAATATGTAAAAATACATTAGTGGTATTTTTTGTTTTAAATGACATTTAAAAAAAGATATTACTTATTTATTTGGCATAGAGAGAGAGAGAGAACACAAGCAGAGGGAATAGCAGGCAGAGGAAGAGGGAGAAGGAGCCTCCTGGCTAAGTAGAAAGCCTGATGCTGGGCTCGATCCCATGACCCTGGGATCATGAGCAGAGTCAAAGGCAGATGCTTAATGAACTGAGCCACCTAAGTGCTCCTTAAATGGCATTTAGATGAAAAGATCCATAGGCTAAAAGTAGGTAGAAGGGATACTTGAAATCCCTGTCTCTTCATTACCTTTTTCCAGATTCCCACATTGTCACCATCATCTCTGTTCCCTCTTCATAGGGCCCAAGTCAACTTCTTCTTGTGGCTTCATCTCAGTTCAGCCTTCACTTTTTTTTTTTTTAAGATTTTTATTTATTTGGCAGAGATCACAGGTAGGCAGAGAGGCAGGCAGAGAGAGAGGAGGAAGCAGGCTCCCCGCTGAGCAGAGAGCCTGATGTGGGACTCGATCCCAGGACCCTGGGATCATGACCTGAGCCGAAGGCAGAGGCTTTAACCCACTGAGCCACCCAGGTGCTCTTCAGCCTTCACTTTTAAACGTTTGTCTGGTTCTTTTCTATTTCTAGCCACTTCCCACTATGTGTTATTTTTCTTCCCTCCATTGGATGTGAGAAGTATTATATAATATGTGATAGATGGAAAATAAATTTTGAGAATGTAAATCAATGGTGACAAGTAGAATCAATCATTAGAAGTATCCTTATAAAAAATAAAGCTATGTCATTTATCACTTGACATAGTAGAAAAGTGACAGAAAGAATTCTGGAGCAAAGAAGGAATAGACATACATGGAGTCATAGCCAGGGAGAAATGAAGGGGCTTTCCTAGCTGTAATAGGTTGAGGATTAAGGACATTTCTGAGATAGGAATTTCTGAGATAGGAATTTCTGAGATAGGAATCATCATTGAAACAATTGTACTCCTAAGTATGATAGGTATGAAGTCAATGCAATGACAGAGAAGGTTAATGAATTACACAAATACAGAAGAAGGTGTGCCAATGGTATGAGAGAACTGCACCTGCACTGTGCTGTACCAACTGATGAGTATATAAAATACCCAGTGCTCAAAATCATCTTAAATCTCAGAATTTTCTCATTGTGACCTATCTGAACTCATATCTTCTGTCAACATATCTCCATATTCCACAGGTGCTGCTGTGGAAACTTATTTTCCCAGTCCTTTCAGGAAGGGGGTTCCTAAGCTACCTACCCAGGCTCCTTCTATGGCTTTTCTTACTCCAACAACTCCAAAAGCACTAATCTTTGCTCTCCCAGCACCTGCCAGCTGGGATCCTCTCTCTACAGTGGCTATCAGGAGACCTTCTGTGAGCTGGCCAGCTGCCCAGCATTCTGTGTGGTGTCTAGCCTCTGCTCAGGCAGGGTCTTGATACTACCCAAGGATCTCCATGATCTGCAGTCCCTACCAATTAGTTTATATCATATCTATCGGTCCAGCAGTGTCTTTTCTCCAGGTTATGGATCTAGTAGATGCTACTCACTAGGCTGGTTTCAGACCCTTAGGTTATGGAGCCTGTGGTTTCTCTTTCCTAAGCTATGGATCTGGTTTCTGCCACCCAGTTGACTTTGTTACTGGTAGCTTCCAGTCATCTTGTTGCCAACCTAACTATGTGTCTGGTTCCTGCTAATCACTTGTTGAATTCTGGTACATTTATGTAAAGTCATCAAAGTGTCTGCCCAGATGTCCATTATGCTCCTTATTTCCAGTGGCCACTATCTTAGTCTTTAATCACCAGTTCCTTACCCAATTTCTTTCTATCAAGCATAGTCTAACAGGCTGATTATAGCATCCTTTTAAGTATCGTATCAGCATTATGGATAAAGTTCAAGCTAATTTATTTTCTGCCCCAAAAGGATAAAAAGTTCAATCATTATAATCCAATAAACTAATTTATTATGTATTGAAATATTTTTATGTTATTATTTAAACATTATCAAAGAGTCTGTGTTAAGTTTGATTTGATAGGTTTAATAAAAGCTCAATATGCATCTCAGTAAATTTTGGAAGTCTAAAAACTTGTGAATTTGATCTAATTTCTTTGGGTTATGGATATTTTTCTCATTCAAACTACAGCTATTGGACATCCATATTTTTTAGTAGAATCTTGTGAATGAAGGTCTTAGGATATATTTTGAGTACTTCAACGATCATGGGTTTTATCTATGTGGAAAGAGGGAATGTGACTATGAAGTTGACAGATTCTTCAGGAATTTCATAAACAAGAATATCATTCAGGTTTGCAAGTTAATATAATAAATGAGAGAAAAACTAAATGTCAGTCATATATGACTAAATGTCATATATGAGCCTTATATGAATTCTAATGAGTTTACCCAAATCTAATTAAAAATGACCAGACTCAAATATCCATTGTTGAATAGCCAACATAATTTGCTTTTTCTATATGTATGGAAAGATATTCTTTGTGGGAAGAATGTGTGTGATTCCTTGTCAATGCTTTGTTAAAACCCAAGCTAAATATAGATAAAAACAAACAGCACTTTATAGCAGTGGACTTAACTATTTCATTTGGATCTCACTGTAAAGCTGGGGACACTATATCTTTACTCTTTTGGTGGTATTCTTAGCTTCTGCAGGCCAAATACCTAAAGAAACCCATCTGAGAGTAAGATGAACAACAGGTTACTAAAGAATAAAATTACATAAGATGTTATCCCTAAATAGTGCTATAATTAAGGCTCAAAGAATATCCTACCCATTACTTCCTTGGACCCTCAAATAGATCTATGACAAAGACTATACTTAAAATTCAGGTTATTTTCTATTTATTTGTTTTATTTATTCATACACTTGAGAGGGGCAGAGGAAGAGGAAGAGAGAGACTCTTAAGCAGGATCCATGTCCAGCCGAGAGCCCACTGCAGGGCTGATCTCACAACTCTGAGATCATATCCTGAGCTGAAATCAAGAGTCAGACACTTCATCACCTGGGCCACCCAGCCACCCCCAGGTTATTTTAGATAGAAAGAAATGAACACAAAACAGATCAGAGTCTTCCTTAGCCATGACAACCAAAAATGGTCTCTCCAGATGTTGCAAACTATTCCCTGGGGGAATAGAAAGCACAAATACTCTTGGTTGAGAGCGATTTGTCTAAACTAATGCATGGAGAGAAATGGAGGTAAAAAATAGCAAAAGGAATTTATTAAAAAATAGACTATAGTAAAAAGATTTACCATACTTGGTTTTGGAGTTCTAAAACAGAAAAGAGGGAGAAGTGGGGAGAAAATATATTGGGGAGAATTTTTAAATTTTCCCAAAGTCAATTAAAGCAGCAAAGTAAAAGTTAAAGACAGAATAGCACACCTACACACTAGTAAATCTAATGAACACCAATGACAGAAACATTTCTCAGAAACCTGAGAGAGAAAGATGATTTTTTTAAAAAAGATAAAAGTTACAATAAGACTAAAATACAAATTACTGGGCGCCTGGGTGGCTCAGTGGGTTAAGCCGCTGCCTTTGGCTCAGGTCATGATCTCAGGGTCCTGGGATCGAGTCCCGCATCGGGCTCTCTGCTCGGCGGGGAGCCTGCTTCCCTCTCTCTCTCTCTCTGCCTGCCTCTCCATCTACTTGTGATTTCTCTCTGTCAAATAAATAAATAAAATCTTTAAAAAAAAAAAAAAATAAAATAAAATACAAATTACTTACAAAGATAATTGAATGAAATATTCAAAATTCTGAAAAAAACACAGATGCCATCCTAAAAGACTATACTCAATAAATATGTGCTTTAAAATTGAAGATAACTTCAGACAACAAAAAATTGAGAGAACATCTCAGCAGCAGAATGACACTAAAATATGTACTTAAAGTTGTTTGTTAGTAAGAAGGAAAATGTCTTTACCCATCAATAGGAAAAAGTCTGAAATTCAGATATGAGCTGACTTCTCCTCTCATTCTTAAGACTGTTACACCTTCTTGGTCATGGTATGGCTTCAGTGGACATATTTACTATTTTCTGGGATACAATAACCCCTATATGTGGGCAAATATACAAGTGACCCCTGTATGGACAAATATAATAGAAACACTTTTTAGATAACAAATAGACCACACATGATCTGGTAACGTCAATCTTAATATTCCAAAGTCATTGTTTTTAAGTACCTGGCTACTTGGTAAGATGATCGATCAAAGTTGAAACCTCTGGATGACCAGAAACAAGCTGAACAGCAACTCTCATAAAACAGTTAGATGGTTGGCGAAAGTAGGATCTAAAATAGATAATGGAAATCTGTTATTTCCTCAAACCACAAATCTGAAAGAATTAGGTAGAAAACAGAGATGGGACTCATACATATTTTGAAGCCATTAGCTCCACAACTCAGAGCCAGCATTTTGATATAAAATCTCTCTATATATGTATATATATACATATTTGAGAGAGAGAGAGAGAACCCACAAGTGAGGGACAGGGGCAGAGGGAAAAGAAGAGAGAGAATCTTAAGCAGGCTTCACTCTCTGAGGAGCTCAACGCAGGGCTTGATCTTGCAACTCTGAGGTCAGGACCTGAGCCAAAATAAAAAGTTGGATGCTTAACCAACTGAGCACTCCCCCACCATCCCTCTTTATTGGTTAATCTTAAAAGTGGGTTATTATGGTTCTTCTATCTGTACCTCAATCTGGCATTCCAAGTCTTTGCATTGGGCCTCTTAGTCCTTTCATGTTTTATATATATTCATATGTATATATGTGTATATATATGTATACGTATGCATGTATGTGTATATATATGTGAGTTTATATTGCCAATGTTTATATATACCAATGTATAACTTTCTTATTATTTGATCTTTTAATAACTTTTGCTTTCTTATTCTGCTTTTTTATTTTTTTTATTTTTATTTTTTTTTTTTTTAAGATTTTATTATTTATTTATTTGACAGACGGAGATCACAAGTAGGCAGAGAGGCAGGCAGAGAGAGAGAGAGGAGGAAGCAGGCTCCCTGCTGAGCAGAGAGCCCGATGCGGGACTCGATCCCAGGCCCTGAGATCATGACCTGAGCCGAAGGCAGTGGCTTAACCCACTGAGCCACCCAGGCGCCCCTTATTCTGCTTTTTTAATATTAGTTTAAAAACCTTAATATTCTCTTTTCCCCCATTTAAGGGTAATACTTTCATTGTTTTACTGATTTTAGAATTTCTTAGGAATCTCAATGTACTTTCTTGATTTATTTCTGCTTAATATAAACTATTACTTTACAATTTCCTCAATAATGCTAAAACCTTAAAGTGCCTTATATCAAATCCCTCTCTTTTTAAGCATTATTTCTTTGTGCATTTCAAGTACATATATTTTAAAACCAAAAATTATTTCAGTTATTGTTTTATAAATTTTTATTCAAATGTGATTTATATTTACCCACACATCTACTTTATATTTCTTCCTGCATTTCCATATTTCTCTCTGAGAATGTTCTGTTTGTACCTAAAGAAAGCCTTATGGTATTTAGTTTAGAGAGCTCATTAGAAGTAGGCATTCAGGTATCCTGCTCCAGAGTACTAATCTCAAGGAGGTGATATAAGGAAGAAAGAAGATACTTGACAATAAGTTAGAAAAATGTGAGAGAAAACTTGATGGGATTGCAGTGTCCACCTAAAGCTATTCTAGAAGACCAAGATGTCTAGATGATTATAAAGACAGATAGTAAAAAGGTATAGTGTTTAAAAATTCATAAATTTCACCAATTTGGAACTGTTTTGATCTGAATAACATTTAAATTAAACAAATTAGAAGTTTAAAATAAGGTAGAGGAGAAACCTGAATGTCTCACTCTGTCCTCTGTCACTTACTTCTTCCTCTCCCCTCAATTGATAAACATTCTCTGAGGGACTCCAACTTGTCAAACTGGTCTCTATTTTAAACTCTGTCAATGCACTGTTCTTGCATTTTTGTTTCCAAATATTTGTCCAGAGTTCCTTCTGTTCCTAGTCTTTCTCCATTCAGTTCTTAACATCATTGGGCCTTTTGCATAGAGTATGAGATACTCTGCATTAGTAGTTACTAGTTAGAAAATAAGTTTGGGATAAAAATGCATGGTCACAAATAGTTTTCAATCTTTCAGAGGCTTTTTGGCAAGGTTGAAGCTATGCCCGTAACCAAATGAAAGAAAGAAAGAAAGAAAAAGAAAGATGATGTCATTTTCATCTCCACCCTTAGAAGGAACTCACACCCCAGCAGAGCTTGGATCAAATACATGTACCGCATACACCAGGAAGAAAAGGAGGAACATTCCTGGCCAAGTTGACATGCCATTAATGTAAAAAGGTCATAGCATTTCTGAGGTAAGAATAGTTCATTGGCTTTGTTGTTATAACGAAATTTATTATAGCCCTCGTAAATGTAATAGGTAGGAAACTATGCAGCTGCAATTACAGAAATGATGATTGAGTTAATACTATGCAAGTGAAGAGTACAAATATAAGGATGAAGCTTTCATCACTTTCGACACCTGTGGTCGAGAGTATGTAAGCGCCACCGTCTAGGAAGTAGAATACACCTCAGACTATTGTCTGTGAATATTCTCTGTGAATTCAGTGTTCACAGTGTTTTCTCAGCTGCACTCAGATCGCCTCTGAATAAGCCTTACAGCTGCTGCTCTGGAACCTTCTCCTCCCACCCCCTTGGGGGCTACCTGTACTACCCACCATCCTCCTGTGGCTCTTACCACAGCAACCTGGCCTACCGCACTGACCTCTGCTCTCCCAACACTTGCCAGCTGGGCTTCTCCCCCTACAGTGGCTGTCAGGAGACCTCCTGCCGGAAATCCTGCTACTGCCTGAGGATCTCCCTACTCTGCGGGCCCTGCTGGATGACTTACGCTGGGTCTTTCTTGGGGTCTAGCAGCTGCTGTTCCCTAGGCTATGGATCCAGAAGCTGATACACCCTGGGCTGTGGGTCCTGTACCTTCAGATGCCCCGGGTTATGGAGTCTGTGACTTCCTGATTTGGGGCTGTGGATCCAGATTCTGCTACCCAAGTTATTTTGTAATTCCCAGCCATTTTGCTACAAGCCAATCCATGGACCTGGTTTCTACAGATTAACTTGTTGAAAGTCCGGATCTTTTTGCAGAATGTTAGCTATTTTATTCTCACAAGAAACAACTCTATGGTCTCCAAAGACTAATTGCTCACCCACTCTATGGTCACCCAGTCTAGCTCTCAGATTGGCTCTTGCAAAATGTAAAACTAAGCAATAAGCTTAAGTTTGGGGTTTTTTAAAAAAGATTTTATTTATTTATTTGACAAAGATCACAAGTAGGCAGAGAGGCAGGCAGAGATGGGGGGAAGCAGGTTCCCTGCTGAGCAGAGAGCCCAATGCAGGGCTGGATCCCAGGACCCTGGGATCATGACCTGAGCTGAAGGCAGAGGCTTTAACCCACTGAGCCACCCAGGCACCCCAATAAGCTTAACTTTTAAATCATATACCTGCAATGGTGATGGAAATCATATAATTATTACACATCATTCAAAAATTAAAAAAAATCTAATTATTTTAAGTACAGAAGCACATTTATCCTAGCATCCATATATGTCATTTATCAGTATTTAATAGTAATATAATATATAGTATGATATAAAATATATTGTAATAAATATATTTTTATTTAATATTATATAATATTATATAAAATACATCATAAAATACAATATAATAATAAATTAATAATTTAATAGTAGGGATTTCTTTTAGTATTATTAGGTATATGAATTAATATATATATAAATGTATAAATAATATATATGTAAAGATTAATATCAGGTTATATAAAGATATATCAAGATACATATCTTTATATGAGATATAAATCTTATATATAATAAAAGATTATACAAAGATAATATAAGATTAAAATAAGATCAAATTTCTTCACAAAGTAAGCTTTGAAATCACAGAGGTTGGAGAATTAGAAGTAAAATTTTCATCTTTAGATATTTTTCCTTTTCATATAAACTTTGTATAAATAAATATCTCAAGACTTAGGAAAGCCTAATTCTTTAATCATGTAAGTCTCTGTATCTCTCCTCATAGAAGAAGAAAAGTACAAAATTTGGTGGGTAGATATGAAATGCATAGAGAAAGAATAAAATTTAGATATTCTGGTAGGTCTGCACATGAAACAAAAATTAAATATAAAACTAACTTGTGGCTTTATGTTTCAGAAAATCCTTAATATAAAACTTGAATAACTTCTATTAAACTCATCAAGTATTGGTTGGGAAAAGTATTGAAATCTTTGAATCTCAGAGAGAACTTTTCAATGGAATTCATTTCTTTATAGCAATATAAGAAGGAGACCAATTATGCTTGATGTAAAGATTTTTGGTTCATTATATGTATTTTCTTCTATGTTTTCCGATAACTCAAATTACATATGGCTGAGAACCACAGCCTTTACATCAACAAAAAATGGAGATGCATTATTTTTTTTTAATAGATATGTGCTAATCTTTTAAAGGGCATGTATTCTCAAAAAAATACATTGCTATGTGAGACACAGTTTGATAAAGAGACAAATCTTATAATAATAAAAAGAATTATCTTCATGTTGAGCTAAATACATGTTCAAACAGATTTTCAAGTCTTTATTTCTTCAGACTCTTAAGCAGCGCTCCAACAGGGAGATACATTGTTTGTGGTTCTTTTAAACATGAGGTAGTGGAAGCTCAAAGTGAGTCAAGGTCTGGCCAAAGATCCCTGTTTTATAGAGAAATCAATGTTCACAATTTCCTGAAAAGTAGAGGCTATTATGAAAAACAAAAACAGAAATAGTATAGGATGGAATAGAGGAAGTTTGGGAAGATAAAATTGAATAAACAAAGCAGAAAGTTAGCTGGTATGTTTAGGAGACGTCTGGGCAGTTAATTTAAAATGAATGGGGGATATATTTGGCAAATAGCACTAGTTATTAATAATGGCTGCACATTACCCCATCATTTTAAAGTCTGAGTTTTGAATGACAATAATCCTAATTTTCATATTCACCTATTAAATTTGCTAGAACAGTTTTCTCGTGATAATCTTCCAGGTTTCTTGTCTATTCTAAAGAATTTTGTATATATCACAGAATAAATATTCTTACCAATCATCCTCAGATATAGAAAATTAACATGATACTTATATAAAATATAACTGTAGACAGCATCAAACTGGAAATAGTTTAAATCACTCTTATGAATAAGAACCTTAGTAAACCTTGATAAAACAATCTATGCACAATCTATGCACAAACTCTGGAGCACTATCTGCTAAGAACTGCTAAATCAAAATTAGGACAAGTTTTAAGTAAAAATACATGTTGGTATCTGGTCAGCTTTCTTCCTGAGTTGTCCATTGATTCCTAAAGTAATAATGGGCTCCTGGTATGAATGACTAGAACAGATTCCAGGGCGTTTTTTCTTTTTAAAGCATCTTGGAGTACAGGTAAACATTCTAGACTTTTACAGACTCTATTAGAATTTTATGAGTAAGCAAACATAGAATATATTTCATAGGAACTGAAGTCAACCTCCAAATTGTATCAATCTTGATACTTAAAGTATTGGTAATCTTACCTCAGCTTGGTACAACCAAAGTAAATTCTTCTGCAAATAGACCCATTCAGAGACCCAAATTACTTATGGTAACTGATTAAAGCTATCAATGCTACAAAAAGGCAAAACCAAACCAAACCAAGAGACAACACAGAGCACAAACAAACCTACAGGATATCCAGATAATGTACATACTGGAAATGTACAGAAAAATAATTGTGGTTATTATTCATAAGAAATTAAAGACAAAGTTTTAGAATTTTAACAATAGTACTAGAATATATAAAAGTGAATATGGAAGTACTAAAACTGTAAAATACAATAACTAAATGAAGGAAACTCAATGAATTCAAGATAAACTAAAAGAGGCTAAAACTATGGGCTAGGCTTTCCCTTAGTATATAGAATATACTAATAAGCTCAGATCAGAGTGGCAACATATCTAGTAGGAGTATAGGCAGTGTGGAGATATATAAACTGGGGACAGTTTGCTTAATTCTTTTTTTTTTTCTTAACTTAATTCTTTAAGGACTCTTACTGTTAAGCCCTTTGTTTTTCTAACATGCAGAAGGAAGGACTTACATTCTCTGGAAAATGATAAATCAATATATTTGCACATGTATATTTTTGTGTGTATATGTGTATTGATCATATAATCATAAGTGTTTACAAATACAATCATCATTGTATGTAAATATAAATATTTGTATTTCAGAATCCATGAGTCTTTTATTTACACTATCTATAATGCAATAAAACATAAGATATTTCAAAAGTCTTGTAGATGTTACCCAATCAAAACAATCAATGGAAGCAAATTCACATTTATTACAAATACTAGACTTAATTGGCATAGACCCTAAAGGGACTATGATGAATATGTGAATAATTTCAGAAAAAGATGGATATAGTTAATAAGAATACAGGAATTTTTTAAATTTTTAAATTTTTTATTTTTTATAAACATATAATATATTTTTATCCCCAGGGGTACAGGTCTGTGAATCGCCCAGTTTACACACTTCACAGCACTCACCAAAGCACATACCCTCCCCAATGTTCATAACCCCACCCCCCTTCTCCCAAACCCCCTCCCCCCAGCAACCCTCAGTTTGTTTTGTGAGATTAAGAGTCACTTATGGTTTGTCCCCCTCCTAAGAGTTAAAAATAATTTTTAAAAAACCTAATGGCTATCCTTAAACAAAAAGTTAAAGACAAAATTAAGTTCAAGACTTAAAACTAAAATTAGATTAAGGGAATATTTGACATAATGAAGCAAGGATAAGTGAACTTGAAAATAGATTTTTGAGAAAATATATTACCCAATTCAAACTATTTGGAGAAATAAAGATTGCAAAAAGAGACAGAGTAAAAGTTTGGAAACTCGTTGAAAAACATTAAGCAATCTAAAAACAATGTAAGAAAAGTCCCGGGGAGGGGGGAATGGATCAGGGGAAAAAAAGGAAAAAAAAAAAAACATAGCAAAAACTTTTGTACATTTGATTTACAACAACAAAAAGCCAGGATCAAGCAAATCAATAAAACTTCCACCTTAATATCCAAGAATCTTAGGTACTTGAATCAGAAGAAATCCACATTTGGGCGCATTGTAGTGAATTGATTAAAAGCAAAGATAAAAAGAAAATCTTAAAGTAACTAGAGGAAAAAAGAGGCATTACATATGGGGAACAGTAGTAAGAAATACAGCTAATGTTCTTAAGACCAGAAGAAAACAGAATGATAGGGACGCCTGTGTGGCTCAGTTAGTTAGGCTTCTGTTTTCAGCTGGAGTCATGATCCTGGAGTCCCCGGATTGAGTCCCACATCAGGCTCCCTGCTCAATAGGGAATCTGCTTCTTGCTCTGCCTGCTGCTCTTTCTCTCTCTCTGGCAAATAAAAGAATGGAGTCTTTAAAAAAAAGAAAACAGAATGATATTTTTAAAAAGTAGAAAAGAAAAAAAAATATGCAGCCTCCTAGAATTTTATATCAGTTCAAAATATCCTTCAAAAAAGAAAGAAAAAGAAAAATATGTTCAGAAAATGTGTAGCCTCAAAAATTATCTACAAAATTATTAGTTCGACCCTGACTGGTTTGATAAAAACTTTCTAGTAGCGTGTGCATTTGAAAAAGTAAGTACTGAAATCTCTGGATGTCACCGTCCAAATGAGAAACAACTAAATCGATATCTCAAGAATGCAGACCCACAAACAAAAAATGCAAGTCAGTATTTCCATGGTAAACAGCACCCATATTTTGAAACCATCCAGTTGTATAATGTTGACAAACAATTTAGTTTTTTTTTTTCTTTTTTAAAAAAACTATGCCTTGTAGGCCTAGAGTGTTCAGTCCTGACCAATATACAAGTTTGGGCTGGGCAGACCAGGATCTGAGAGCATGGGAAGTCTTCTTCAATGAAACTCCCATTTATCATTTACCATTTACCATTTACCATTTACCATTACAAACACGTAGAATCAGAGATGAGAATTAGCTGAAAGAGAATGAGGTCACAAGCCCCTCTGATAGGTACAGAGAATATGAATTAGGATTTGGTACTCTTTGAAAACACGTTTATTAACTTTTCTCTTTTGCCTAAGACTAGCTCTGCAGCTATTCATCTAGTGGTTAGTAACTTCTAATTTTGTCATGAAGGCTATTTTGAAAAAGTATTTGGAAGACAAAGTCATATACCATACTTGCTGGAGAGAATGAAGGAAAAATGAGTTCTGCATTGGAATATATGAAATAAATATTTTTCCAACTGATTCTGTAAATTTTCTGAAGCTATTGGTCACCCTTTTTCCTGTGTGCTTTTTTTTTAAAGTGAAATATTTGATTTTACTGATTTTCACAAAATCCAAAGTTTGTGAACTTGTTGGTTTTCTCTGTTTTGTGTCTGATTTCTATTTCATGTATTTATATTTTTATCTTTATAATTTCCTATCCTAAAATTCCTTTTGGTTTCAACTATTCTTTTTCCAAGCTTCCTCATATAGAGAATAAAAATTTTATTTCAAGTTTTCTTGCATTTTCATATGTAGATTAAAACTTAAACTTTTCCTTCTAAACAGCAGCATCTCTACAATTTTACTGAGTTGTAGCATCATTATTTTTTATTTTATATATATATATATACATATATATATATAAAATTTCTTTTCAGCATAACAGAATTTATTGTTTTTGCACCACAGTCAGTGCTCCATGCAATCCATGCCCTCCTTAATACCCACCACCTGGCTCCCCGAACCTTCCACCCTCCCACCACTTCAAAACCCTCAGATTGTTTTCCAGAGTCCATAGTCTCTCATGATTCACCTCCCCTTCCAATTTCCCTCAACTCCCTTCTCCTCTCCATTTCCCTATGTCCTCCATATTATTTGTTATGCTCCACAAATTAGTGAAACCATATGATAATTGACTGTCTCTGCTTGACTTATTTCACTCAGCAGAATCTCTTCCAGTCCCATCCATGTTTATACAGAAGTTGGGTATTCATCCATTCTGATGGAGGCATAATACTCCATAGTGTATATGGACCACATTTTCCTTACCAATTCATCCATTGAAGGGCATCTTGGCTCTTTCCACAGTTTGGCGACCGTGGCCATTGCTGCTATAAACATTGGGATACAAATGGCCCTTCTTTTCACTACATCTGTATCTTTGGGATAAATACCCAGTAGTGCAACTGCAGGGTCATAGGAAAGCTCTATTTTTAATTTCTTGAGAAATCTCCACACTGTTCTCCAAAGTGGCTGCACCAACTTGCATTCCCACCAACAGTGTAAGAGGGTTCCCCTTTCTCCACATCCTCTCCAACACACGTTGTTTCCTGTCTTGCTAATTTTGGCCATTCTAACTGGTGTAATGTGGTATCTCAATGTCGTTTTAATTTGAATCTCCCTGATGGCTAGTGATGATGAATATTTTTTCATGTGTCTGATAGCCATTTGTATGTCTTGACCATTCTCTTACACTGTACACAAAGATAAACTCGAAATGAGTAAAAGACCTCAACGTGAGACAGGAATCCATCAGAATCCTAGAGGAGGACATAGGCAGTAACCTCCTTGATATCAGCCACAGCAACTTGTTTCAAGATATGTCTCCAAAGGCAAAGGAAAGAAAAGCGAAAATGAACTTTTGGGACTTTATCAAGATCAAAAGCTTCTGCACAGCAAAGGAAACAGTCAACAAAACAAAGAGGCAACCCAACGGAATGGGAGAAGATATCTGCAAATGACAGTACAGACAAAGGGCTGATATCCAAGATCCATAAATAATTCCTTAAACTCGGGCGCCTGGGTGGCTCAGTGGGTTAAGCCGCTGCCTTCAGCTAAAGGATCTGTACTCAAGGAACTACAAAACACTCATGGAAGAAACTGAAGAAGACAGAAAAAGGTGGAAGACCATTCCATGCTCATGGATCGAAAGAATAAACATTGTTAAAATGTCTATACTTCCTAGAGCAATTATACTTTCAATGCCATTCTGATCAAAATTCCACAGGCATTTTTCAAAGAACTGGAGCAAACAATCTAAAATTTGTATGGAATCAGAAGGAGACCCCAAATTGCTAAGGAAATGTTGAAAAAGAAAAACAAAACTGGGGGCATCACGTTGCCTGATTTTACTATAAAGCTTTGATCTCCTTTTTTTTTTTTTTAAGATTATATTTATTTATTTGAGAGAGAAAGCAGTAGAAGGAGAAAGAACACATGCAGGGGGAAGAGGGAGAGGGAGAGGGAGAAGCAGACTCCCTGCTGAGGAGAGAGCCCAATATAGGATTTGATCTCAGGACCCTGGGATCATGATCTGAGCTGAAAGCAGATGCCTAACTGACTGAGCTGCCCAGGTGCCCCTGTAATAAGCTCCTTAATCCAAAAATAATGTGGCAGTTTGTTACTTCTTTATTTTCTACTATTGGTTTGTTGCATATTTGTGAAATTAAAATGAAAGATTATATTTTTATGTGAATGGGTTTTGAAAGCCTGTGTGTGCAAGGTCTTAACAGATATCTTGTTTTTTTTAATCTTCCAGAGAAATCTCTGGAAATCTGTTGTTTATTTTTATTTCATTTTATTTATTTTTTCAGTGTTCTAAAGTTCATTGTTTATGCACCACACCCAGTGTTCCATGCAATATATGTCCTTCTTAACACCCACCATCAGGCTATCTTTGGAGTTTCAATTCTCTTAAAGAAGTAATTTTCTGGAAGCTCATAGTTTAAAGGTACAAATATCTCTGACGATGAGTCTCAGGAGCAGAGGAGAGTAGGATTCACTCAGTGAACAACAGACCATGTGTCTGTGCTGACAGAATGAGGGAATGAAGAAGTTGACACATATACCAGGCATATAGAAAGCAAGGAAATAAGTTAGTTTATATGGTTTGGTCCAAAAAAATAAAAAAATAAAAGTAAATAGAAAACTACTATGTGTTTGTAAAATTGACAGAAAAATGCCTATGAGATTTATGTAGCTAGAATTAAATATACCTCATTTTGGTTGAAAATGTCTAAACTTTGCATTCCAAAAAAAAAAAAAAAAAAAAAAAAAAACAGTTTCTAGCCTGTTTCATTTCTCTGTTTATAAGGAGGTAATCACTGAAGCTAGGTGGGAGGGGTCCAGGTTCAAAAGGCATGCGTTTCATCTTGGGCCTTTCCAAAAGAGCTTCTAAAGCAGCCTATAGATCTGTTTCAATTGTATCTCTATATGAAATTAGATCTTCTTTAATATTTTATGGTTCTTTTCTAATCTTTTATAAATACAGTATTTCAGGAAATGACAAGCTGCTAAAAATAAGGCTTATTTCAAATGAACCAAACATAAAAATAAAATGATACCTTTGTGTAAAGCCCAGGAATACTTAAAGAAATTTTCTATGCATTATTTCATCATACAAGAATACCAGTGTGGAATTCACTCATTACACTCTAAGTTTCTTTTAGTATATGAGAAAATAGAAGCCCAAAGAGAATCATAGATTTGCCAAAAGTGACTTTTCTTCAAGGAAATGAAAGTGTCCCACTCACTTTCTGAATGCATTAAATATGAGAGACATAAATGACTGCATAGATCACTGAGTTAAACTTAATTTATTGTATAGGCATGGATCTTGAGACCTAGAAGAGTTAGTTTCTAGGTCTCACAGAGAGTTAATGGTAAAGCTAAGGATAGACCTCTGGTTCCTAAGTTTCATTTTAATGAAATTTCATTTGTGCCATGTGATTTCATCTTCTCTCTCCTCCAGTCATCCCACTTCCTTCTCCTGCTCTCCATTATCATCCTGAGTGTCTGGATTCTAATCTCCTCTTCTGAGGACCCCAGCCATGTAGGATTAGAGCCCACCCATATAACCTCATTTTTCCTTGGTTACATCTTTAAAGATCCCATCTCCAAATACAGTCACATTCTGAGGTGTTGGGGGTTAAGACTCTAACTTAAGAATGTTGGGGTGCGAGGCACAAGTCAGCTCATCTTTTTTGGTCAGTGTCATGTTCATTCAAGACCATAAGGCAACAAACACAAGACTCAAAGTCATCACGTTGAGGAAAGTGGAGCAGAAGTGTTGAAAAACTCATCATCATCACCACTAGATCGCTTGAAAAATTATCATGATTTCTAGATTGTTACTGGGAGATCTAAGAGGATTGAAATTATGAAAGAAAATATGGAAAATTTCATTTGGCTTTCTCTGACAGAAATAGAAATGGCAATGCTCAGTACTCCTCTATGAACTTAATCTTATTTTGTTTATAATTGCGATGATTTTTGAAAATAGAATAACACATATGATCCCACATGTACATTTCCATGTGTGGGCCAGTCATCTTAGAGATCTGGAACATACATAAAATAACATTAAAATGGAAAAATACTTTTTGGCTAAATCAGAGCTATCTCTGATGATTAAAAGCATTATCTGATTAAAAGGTGGTTTTCTGGCCCCAGGACATACTCTAATTAAAAAAGAAAACAGCCTTTTATAGACAAATCAAGGATGGATTCAATAGTCATTATACCACAATATAATGAAATACACACAACTCCCAATTACAGTGTTGAAGACAGTAAATTTGGAATACCCCAACTGATACTTAAGATAGACACAATATCTTGTTTAAGAATATCAGCATCAAAGCATAAAAACTATCATTAAAACATCTCAAGAAGTTGTCTCAATCCTATATAACATCTGCTCTAGAAACAGTCAACATCTACCCTTCAAGTCTTTTGCAACGTCCTGAGTTTACCAGGATCAGGGTAAAGTTCCCTCAAAATTCTAGCAACGGTGATTCTGGGTCTTGTTTCCTACACAGCCCTGCTCTCTATCAGATTCCTACTAGATCTCCCATAGACCCTGTCCCTACCAGACTTCTGACTTTGTGCTGCTGTATTCCTTGCCCTTCTGTTACACTTACTGGCTCTGTAAATTTTGAACTCAGGAATTCCATTCCCAATCTCCTGCTGCCTAAGCAACTCTATTTTCAGGAGTTGCCAGTCATCTTTTTTACCAGCCAGCATGCGGTTCTGATTTCTAGGGATTGATGTTTTCAGTTTCCCAGGAAACTCATCATGAGTCATTTCTATGCAACTGATTTCATCAATTCCTATTTATTTATTCGTGTCACATTAGTGATTACAGATAACAGCTTTTTTCCCCTTCAACCTTGACCTTCATATTTTTTATTAGTCATGCCTCAGTAGTATGTTGTCAAACATCTTGTCGATACTAGTCACTTCTCAAAATAATATTCATTCAGCTCTGCTCATAGGGAATGCATGATGCACAAGTATTCCATCACATTTTCTTTTGAGGAGAATACATTCATTCATCTGCTACTTTACAGTGAGAAAATTTAAAAATAATATTTAAAAATGTGGTTCCTATTTCTTTGAGCTTACTTTCTATCGAGGTTAACCAAATAATCACTTAATTACAGCAGTGATTAAAGCTGTAAACAAGCAAATCCTCAACATATAAGTACATTTAACAATGAAATCTCAACTGTCTTAGAAGTCAACAAAGCTTCCCAGAGAAAGTAATTTACAAGCTGCACCTGGAGAATGAGCAAATATAGCTTGATCAAGGTAAAAGCTGGAGAAAGGACATCCGATTAAAGGATGATTGCACTAATTTGAGTGAGAATGAGAAAATTTGTGATAATGAGGTCCAGTAGTCAGCATATCCACATGTATACAACCTGTCTTGCTCTTTTTTTAAAATCTGTTTCCCAATTTCTGCATAAACCCTCCTTTTACTATAAACCAACTGAACTTCAATTCTTCCCTGAATGCATAATATGTATTTTCTCACTCTGCTTTGGTCACTTCATGTCATCTTCCTATACTTCCCCTTTCTCTTCTCATAATTCTCATGTCTTTCATATTTAAGAATGTCCCAGCTTTTAGGTTCACTTTTAATTTTTTGTAAAGGTTTCATTTATTTATTTGACATAGAGATCACAGGTAGGCAGAGAGACAGGCAGAGAGAGAGAGGGGGAAGCAGGCACCCACTGAGCAGGGAGCCCAATATGGGGCTCGATTCCAGGACCCTAGGATCATGAGCTTAGCTGAAGGCAGGGGCTTTAACCCACTGACCCACCCAGGCACCCCTAGGTTCATTTTTAAATGTCATTTCATTTATAGTGCTTTCCTCACCAAATAAATGTTATCTTTCAATCTTCTGAAATTGGGCTAAACTGAAATACAGTGAAATTTAAAGAGCGAGGTGATAGAAATGGGGGTGGTATAGTGAGTATGCCAATCTTGAATTAGAAAAAATTCAGTTAATAAATTGCTATGTGCAAAGTTCCCATTTCCTGATGTGAGGGAAGTTTGAAAACAGAATTCCCAGGTGCACTGGGGAGGAGAATGCAAGGATTTTGTTGCAAATGTCCTCTAAATTAACTCAATTAATATTCAGGCAACTTTCCCCCATTTCCCTGGTTGGATATAATTTGATACTATAAACAACAGGCTCTTAAAACTAAAAAGTTAATCTGCAATCTGTTAATATGAGTGGAGAAGGTAGCTCACAACACACTCATACGTATGCACAAACCACAAACCACATTAACATTCCCCACATTTCTAGTCATCATTGCACTACAGGTTTTAGTCAGAGAAATAGGCAATAAAAACAAATAAAAGGTATAAGTATGAGCAAGGGAGCAGGAAAGCATTCTATATTCACAGGTAGAACGATGTAAAAAATCCAGTGAATTTATAAAATTAACATTAAAAAATCTATTTTATTTCTATATAATAACCAAAAATATGCGAAAAATCAAATCTAAAGTATGTTATAATAACAATGCATATAACCTAAGAGATACATTTAAAGAATCAAGATTTCAAATTTAATACTATATGGTATTACAGTAAGAAATGAAAAAAGACCCAAGAAAATAGACATCTTTGTTTGAAAGATGTTTATTATGTATAATTTATAGATTTAACACATTCTGAACAAAAATGTCAGTAGGCATTTTTATAAACTGGCATTTTTATAAAAATTTTAAAACTCCTTCTAAAATTTATATTTTGCAGGACAGCAAGAATAATCTTGGAACAGAAGCAAAGTTGGAAGACATTTATTATCTCATTAATCTCATTAATTAATTAATTAATTAATATAAAGGTATATTAAGATACTGTGGTACTGAAATAAGTATAGATAATTAACTTTTGAAACAGTATAGAGTTCTAGAATAGACTCCTATGTATACTGACAAGTTTGTTTTTACAAAGATGTCAAGTCAACTCAAGTGGGGAAATGTAGCTTTTCAACACATGGCATTTGAACTAATGGATGCATGTAAAGAAGTTTAAAAAATATGTATGTTGATACATGTCACAAACTTGTCTATAAAAGATGAAATTTTAAAGCATCTAGAACAAAAATAAGAGAATATCTTTCCAACCTAGTGGGAGGCAAAAAAGTACAACAAAAGGAAAATAACTGATAAATTTGATTTCATCAAAATGAAAGTTTTTGTTTATCCAATGCCATCATGAAGATAAGGAGGCAAGTGACAAATATGAAATTACTAACAATACATAAATCAAACAGTGGATTTATTTCCAGAGTAGGTAAAGAAATCCAGCATATTAGCAAAAAAATGTGTGTGTATATATATATGTGTGTGTGTGTGTGTGTATAAAATATGGAATGTATATATAATATGGAATGTGTATATATAATGTATATATATAATATGTAAATGTATATATATATACACACACGTATATATACATATATATATATATAGAAAAATGTGAATAAACACTGCCTTAAAGAAGTCAAGAGAATAACCAATGAGCACAAGAAAAGTTGTTCAAAATCATTTTTCACCAAGCAAGTGAAACTTAAAATCACACACACAAAAAAAGAAACTTAAAATCACAACGAGATACCACTCTCATTCAGCAAATGGTTAAGAGAAAGATGATACCAATGTTGATGAGAATGTGGAGCTCCCAGAAATCCAGGGCATCAGTGATGGTAGAGTAAAATGATAAAATCAACATTGAAAATTTCAGAAATTTCTATGAAGTTAAACTTATACTCACTCTATGACCCAGAAATTCCATTTGAATTTCAAAAAATAAACAAACACAAAAACACTAACAACATATGTCCACAAAAAGACTGGAAGAATTGATGTTCAATTGCAGATATATTGATTAAGAAAAGTTTCCTTTAATCTTGAAACAACTTAATATCCATCCACAGGTGAAGGAATACACACATCATCATCTATTCCCACAAGGGACCATTGCACAGAAATAAAATGAGTAAAACATAAGCACCATGGGGAATCTCAAGAACATTATGTTAAATGAGAAAAGTGGGATACACCTAAGAACATACTGTATGGTCTAATTTTTATGAAATTTTAGAGGCAAAATCATTTTATGATGATAGAAATCATTACAGTAGTTGCCTTGAGCTGGCAGAGATTGATTTAAAAGAAGCATGAGGGTACTATCTGAGGAGGAAAAATGGTCTATATATGATCGGGTAGTTGCAACATAGGTGTATATATTTGTCAAAAACATCGAACTTTACCCTTAAAATCTGTTCATTTCACTTTGTGTGAATATTAACTGGATAACAAAGATTATTTCAAAAAACTAACAAATCAGACAATTTTATAACTCTGCCTAAAATCATTCAGTGGCTTTCATTGTTTTCTGAAGAAAATCCAATCCTAAACCAAACCACTGAAAGCCTAAAAAAAAAAATGGCCCTCAAATCTTTCTGACCTAATTTCAAGTAATTTTTTTCATTTTCTCTCACTGAAAAGACAAAATGCCTTTCAGTTTTATGATGCACATCTCAAGACTTGGGTCCTAAAAATACTTCTCCAAACCCTACCTATCCATCCTCTCTACTTACTCTTCCAACCTATTCCAAATACTATTCCTCTGGGAAAATTTACTTGACTTCTAAGACTTGGTGAGTTTGTCTTGATGTTATTTTAGTATCAAAAACTCATTAATAGCTCATTATTACTGTAATTAAATAATTATTTAGTTAGTGCTTGTTTTCTATCTTTGATTTTCAGACCGGTTAGAGCATTTCCTTAATAGATTTTAAATTATGCAGTAATACACAAATATAATCTTATTTTTAAGAATACATTCAATAACACATTTCCATTCCATGGATTCTGACTCATGTTAAAGGCTCAGTGAAAATGTGAAAACTGATGGTACTAACAAAATATTTGATAATAAGGGATGCCTGCGTGGCTCAGTGGGTTAAGCCTCTGCCTTCAGCTCAGGTCATGATCCCAGGGTCCTGGGATTGAGTCCCGCATTTGGCTCTCTGCTCTGCGAGGAGTCTGCTTCCTCCTCTCTCTCTCTGCCTGTCTCTCTGCCTACTTGTGATCTCTGTCTGTCAAATAAATGAATAAAATCTTAAAAAAAAAAAAATTCGACAATGTGTTCTGAGCCATAACTAATGAGAAACAAACAAACAAACATGAGGGCAGGAAGTTGGGGAGGATAGTATCTGTAATCACTAATAAGATAAACAATAATAAATAGAAATTGTTGAGATCAAGTGCCTAGGAATGATTCATTGGCATATTTCCCGGGAAACTGGTCACACTTATTCTTAGAAGTCAGAATTGGGAACCAGTTGGCAGACAGAGAATCAGCAGCTTCTGGAATTATAGTTGTGGGGTGGCAGAAGCGTGGGACCTAAACCCTGAGGTTCAAAATCCAAGGTGTTAGGCATCTGTCAAACAATGCAGCAGGAAGAAGCCAAACAAGTACTAGCGGGGCTTTTGTTCATTGTGTGGAGTGGAGTTAATTTGGTGAAAACTGGAAGATCACAATTAACTGTACTAAAATATGAAGGGGTAGTTTCTTGAATAAGCATGGCAAGACATCAGCTCAGGAGTCACATTTCTTGTAAAATATTGGAGTTTTCTTCTCCTGGCTACCAACATGAAATGAGATACTGTAACTTCATATGTAGCCCTGGTATTGCAAGTTTGTTGTTCTCCCGTTGAATTTTGCTCTCTCTGTTCATGAGCATTTCACCACGTTTTTTGTTTTTTTGTTTTTTTTTTTCTTTTTTTGAGGTGTTTTGTCAATCAGTCAATCAGTCTTTGAGGTGTTTTGGTTTGTTTCGTTTTTTGGTTTGGTTGGGTTTTTGTTGTTGTTTTCTAGTAAATTGGCTTGTTCACTAGTGTTGGCAGGCAGAATAATGATCTGTCCAACATAGGCATATCTTAAACCTCAGAATTTATGAATATGTTACTTTATGTAAAAAGGGTTATTAAAGTAGCAGATGGAATTAAAGGGGCTAATCAGTTGACCTTAAAATAGGAAGATTGGGGCACCTGGGTGGCTCAGTTGGTTAAAGCCTCTGCCTTCGGCTCAGGTCATGATCCCGGGGTCCTGGGGTCAAACCCCACATTGGGCTCTCTGCTCTGCGGGGAGGCTGATTCCCCCCCTCTCTCTCTGCCTACCTCTCTGCCTACTTGTCATCTCTTTCTGTCAAATAAATAAATAAAATCTTTTAAAAAAATAAAATAAAGTAGAGAGATTAGCAGGTGGACACAACATAATCTTAAGCATCCTTAAAAAGAGGCATAAGGGTTGTGGTCAGAGTGATATAGAGCAAGATCGACTTGACCCATCATTGCTGGCTCTGAAGGCAGAAGAAGGGGAATGTGGGCTAAGAAATGCAGCTGGCCTCCAGAAGCTAATGAAGGCAAGAAAGTAGATTTCCCTACTAGAGCCTCTGGAAAGAAATATAGCACTGTCAGCATGTTGATTTTAGCCCAATGAGACTATATCTGACTTTTGACCTACAGAACTGTAAGATAATAAATTTGTATTGTTTAAACCACTGATTTTGATGTAATTTGTTTTATCAATAACAGGAAAGCTAAGACACTAATATATTTCTGAAAGCCAGAAAATTTTCCATTCCGACATGTAAAATCTGGAGACATTAACAGACGTGGCTTCAGGTTAGCCAAAAAGCTCCAGCTGCTCTTCATGACTACTCTGCCATTGCTTACGTTTTGGGGTACGAAATTGGACTCTTTCCCTTGGTTGAGGATAATGGGCATGAGACCAACTGGGATCATTAAAATTCATGAGCAGGACTGTTTACAGAAGTGTTAACTATTTTAAATTTTATAGCACAATGGCTAATGAAATTTTCCCCAAATCTCCTTCCATTATTCCTTTATGTTTTCCTTTAGCTATGTGTCATGACTTTTTTCTCAACATAGTGGAGGAGGAGGAAGAGGGAACGAAAGATGAGGAAGAGAGGGAGCATATGAGGGGAGAGAGAATTGGAGAGAATGCATAGGATAAAGCAACTCTCCTAATAATTCTACTAATAACTTGCTGTGTAATCCTGTAAAATTCTATCTGACCTCTAGCTTTCACTTTCCCCCTCTGTGGAGTAAGTAGATTTAATTAATGGCCCCTCTCACTCCTTTTATATTTCATATATTACTATGTCAGTAGTTAAGGAGGAAATCAAGAAAACATGGTGAGATATACTGGGATAAACTTGGCAGACTGGGTTGTATCCAAGTTTCAAGTACTCTGCATTCCATTTCCTAATTTCAGGGATGTTTGAGGATCTTATAAAATAAAGACTAGGGGAAAATATTTAAACACTAGTTGTTCTATATGAATATCATGTCTCTGGTTATTATCATGCTATGTTAGTATGTTATGGTATCTCTATCATCTACTATATGGTTAGTTTCTATGTTACATGTTAGCACCTTGCATTTATAACACTCCAGTGTAGAAGAGAAGAATGGTGTAAATAAAGGATACCCAATTTTATTTAAATATACAGCAGAAGCAATAATTTTCAATGATATTTAAAGTTTCTCTTTTAGAAAAGATTCTCATTTAGTTAGATTCAGTGTATATGTTGGCAAAGAACACAGGTGCAACTTTACACCTGCTGAGTCTAGTTCCTTCCCAGCTAAGTTTGTTCCCATCTAAGTTGTTCTTACACAAATGGATTGAGAATAGTAATTGGAGTACAGGGATTTAGTCAATTAAAATAAATATGTGGCATCCTTTCACTTTGATTAGCTAAAGCTCATAGGTGTTCTTTCTCTAAAATATTACACCCACACACCAGTCTTCCATTTGAATAACCTGCATGTATAGACCTCAGCATGTAAGTCTAAACTTTGTTCTTACACTCCTCAAATTGCTCTGATCCATAATGTCTTTATTATGTCTTTGTATGCATAGTTTATATTCATTGTGTGAATAAGATACTCAAACCCCTGGGATTTCAATGAGAAAAAGGCTATTCCTTGAAAATGTAGGCATCCAAGGAACTGCTTAAATAGGAGGAAATACTCAAACCCAACAAAAATTAGTGCATGGCTGTTAAAACCTGAGCTTTCCAAAGCCCATTAACAAAAGCCTTGATAACACAAATCCTAGTTGACACACTACTAATAAATAAAAATATTAACAACATATTTGGGTAGCAGAATAAAGATTTTATTAAAATAAAATAATTTGATTTTCCATCTATTTTGGGGAGAAATGCAATGCAAACAATAACTTCTATCAACAATACAATTTGAATTACTCATTAATCATAGTTTAACAGAGCTCTATCAGCCAGTTTTGAGGGCTGGTGAGGTAAAGTTACTGGTGAGGTAAAGTTACTAGCCAAAGCTACTGGTGATTAGGGAATATTAGATACATTTTAATGGAAGAAATTAAGACAGTAGGTAATCTCAGGACAGAATATGCATTTCCCAAATGGATTTCGCTCTTCAAAATGCTAATCAATAGAAGCGTGATCTACAGTTTGGCCAGTAACAAGATGAATGGAAACTCTTAGAAGGAAAATAAGTTGGGTGACAGAAACTGTATCCATAGCTCAAGGAAGGGAAGGCATAGACTCTAAATCCCAGGGGTCTGAAGCCCTGGGATCCACAACCCAGTGAGTAGCAGCTTCTGGATCCATAGCCCAGGGAACGGTAGCTGCTGGACCCAATGCCCACAGACCCGGGGTAAGCAGTCCAGCAGGGACTACAGAGCGAGGAGGTCCTCGGGCGGTAGCAGAATGTCTGGCAAGGTCTGGACACCATGCAGGATGTCTGGCATCTGGTGGGCTCATAGCAGGTCTCCTGACAGCCACTGGAGAGGGAGGAGCCCAGCTGGCAGGTGCTAGGAGAGCAGAGGTCAGTGCGGTAGACCAGGTTGCTGGGGTAAGAGCCACAGGAGGATCCTGGGTAGCGCAAGTAGCCTCCAAGGGAGCGGGAGGAGAAGGTTCCAGAGCAGCAGCTGTAGGACATGTTGGCAGGAGATGTGGGTTCAGCTGAGTGACGGTGAGGAGATTCTGTGTTTGAATTTCATCTCTGGACTGGGGTGTTTATATACTTTCAGCCACAGGTGTGGTAACCTGCATGGTCATTCTTTACACATTTGTACACCCTCATTTGCATATGTGTAACTCAGTAATCTCTGTAATTACGGCTAAAGAGTTTCCATATCTTCTATTTATGGGTGCTATAATTTTGGAATTACAGCCAAAGGTAGTGAACAGCTCCTATGTAAAAAATGCTGTGACTGTTTGACATTAATGTTCATCTCAGCCAGGAAAGCCCTTCTTTTCCTCTTGCCATAACCTTCGTGTGTTTTATTCCTGGCAGTAATGGGGCACATACTTTTCTCAAATGGCAAGAAATGAAATATAACTATTTTTCTGCTTTGTCAATTGATCAGATGTATGATTTTGGCTTTAGTAGGAACAGACTAAATACTGACCTTACCTGTCACCATGTTTTCTCATTTTCCAAAATTATTGTCCAACTATATCCACATTCTATTACATAGTATGTCCCAGATGCAATGGAAAGGGTCAAAAATGTCAGCTGATACATATCACTGATGGTCAAAGCCAGAGAGTAACCTGGACATTTATTTGGAGACGTGCTTACAGTGAAGGACAGAACCAAGACAGAGTCACAAGTAGAGATCAATCAGGGGCCTTAGGAAGAGAACCAAAAAGCTAAACAATATAGAAAGGAGGGAAGGAAATAATTGGGTTTTAGGTTCAGTGTGTTTGATATGAGGCCTGTAATCTTAACAGATTCTCTCCATATGCATATCAACTCTGAGACTTCCCTTCTCAGATCTTCAACTGGAGGAGGTTGAGTTGACCAAGGACGCCATGTGCGGCAGAGACATTAGATAAATTCTGTCCTGGGACACATGAAACTTCTCTGATAGCCAACTGGGACACCTGGAACTTCTCTGATAGCCAATGACTGAGGATTCACCAATGGCCCCAGGGAGTTAGGACTAGTCTGTGTGGCTGCCTCAGGCACTGTGGTCAGATTATTTTACCCAGTCTAACAGCTCTCCTAGCCTTCTTCACCCTCTCCTCCAACTCTTCTCTCACAGACATTTCCTGGGTAAATCCTTGTGCCTTTCATTCCATCTTGGTGTCAAACCAACTCTACTCATGCCTTTCATCAATTTGGGTAAATTTTTAACCATAGTCTCTTCAAATGCTGTTTCTATCTCATTCTCATCTCCCCTTTTCTGAAATTCTAACTATAAGCAAAATACACTATTAAATAATGTTACATATGCCTTTTATACTCTTTTCTTTGTTTTCATTCTTTTAATCTCTTTATGCTTAACTTTGGGAATTTCTTCCTATTCCATCCCCCAATTCATTAATTGTCTGTTCAGCTCTGTTTCATCTCCTGAAAAAAGGAGATCAATTAAATTTTATGGATCAGTTAGTATATTGTTAATTTCCAAAATTTCAATGAGGTTCTGTTGCATTGCTTTCAGTTTTCTGTCAAAGTTATCAAACATATCTTCATTTCTTTAAATATAATTATTCCTTGATAATATCTTCCTATTTCCTAATAGGTTAAATTCTTCACAAAGGTATTTTAATGCCTGATTTTGGCACATGGACCATGTATTTCAGATTCTATTTTCTGGTGTTCTCTTTTGTTTCAATCTTATTTTTTCTCATATTCCTACTATATTTTGAGAGTAGTAGAAATATATATGAAATGCACATACACATACATCTTAGAATGATTTACTTTCCTCCAGAAAGAATTTACTTATGTTTCAGGCAGGCTGCTAAAATAAGGTCACCAGCATCCTAGATCACTTTAATCCAATCAAGGATTGAGATAATTCAAAACTGGGCTTCAGTCCTTATGAAAAGCTGCTTATTAGCACTTCAATTTTACTTCTAGGAATTGGCTCTCTAAGGTCTGGGATATTTGCCATGATCTCAACTCTGATAGTTGCTGAATTCCAATTTTATTTCTTAAGCCCACTGAGTTTATGGAATTCTCTTAGCCTCTCGGTCACTACTTTCAAAATCAACATGTAATTTTAAGAGAATAGCAACTCCAGATGGAAGCTTATCTCTTTTGACTTAAGTTCTGGCCCATATAGTACCTTCGGGACTCTGAAATACTTCGGTATTTCTCTGAAGTCTCCAAACAGAGGTGATGATGATGATGTATTTTCACTGGAGTTTCTATTCTCACTGAGCAGAAGGGTTCACTGTTTTAAGTAATGTTAACTTGTTAGTTTTACATAATTTTGAAAGATGTACTTGTTTTAAAAATACAAGGGAATGATTCAAATTAAGTGAGGAGCCACAGTGAAGGTAGCCATTGAAAAGTCCTGTTGTAGTGGTTTCACTGGTAATAGATGACACCTTCCAAATTTCAGGAAACTCAAATGCCACAGTTGTGGGTCTTCAGCCTTTCTTTCCAAACCTGTCTCCTATTCCATACCTTATCTGCTTTACATTGCGTCACAATATGACCTGAATTCACTATGTGACTTCACAACTTTCTGCTTTTCTTTTCCCATTTATACTTCCAAATCTTATCTTATTCCTTTCCCTATTTATTGTATCTCTGCTTTTCTAGTAATACCTCATTCCCAACAGAAGCTGTCACACTCAGCCTACATCCCTGGGTAATCATCCGTAAACTCTGAAGTGTACTGATTACTGGAGAGTATCTATAAAATTCTGCCCAAGGACTTTTTCATTCCACAAGGGCTTGCTGCACCCTGTGTGGGGAATTCTCCATTAGTATTGGGTTTCAGTTGTTTGCAGTGGTGTCTGGCTTAGTAATGCACCCTGCATTGCCTTCCTTCCATTGTCTGCCATATTTCCCCATTCCCCTGCATGTAATTACTGGTATCCCCTCCAAAATAAATAACGTCCATTTGAACTCATGTTCTCAACCATTGTTTCTGGATAATTTATAGGAAAAAAAAGATACATACTCGGATACCTCACTGATATGTTTATTGAGAAATCTTCAGTGTTTCTCCACCTTATAAAATTTAAATGAAATGATCCCTAGGGAGATATACCAAGAATATATTACAGAGAGAAATGTGCTTTAATATTTCATGTAGCACATTTAAGAAAAGCAGCCATGATATCTTTGTACAACAAATATATTTTCAAGAATACAGAATTCAAAAGTCTTTAATCTATGTTGGATAATAACACGTTTTGTCACTATAAATAATAATACATAGTATTGGAATCTTTAACTTAAAAGTATTAGCTTTTGCTTATTGGATGTCTAACCTAGATAATTAGTAAAAGAAAGATCTCCAGCCTGTTATGCAATTTGAAGAACAGCAGCAGGTGGGTGCCCAAAGTTACGACTTTCAACTGTGGATGAGATTCTGTTGGAAACATGACTCAAATATCAAAACAATTTTGTTCATAGCCTAGTGATGGGACTTTGCAATAGCAAGACTAGATGTCAGGCACCTGGGTGGCTCAATGGGTTAAAACTTCTGCCTTCAGCTCAGGTCATGATCCCAGGGTCCTAGGATCGAGCCCCAAACTGGGTTCTCTGCTCGGTGGTGACCTGCTTCCCCCCTGCTCTCTGTCTGCCTCTCTGCCTATTTGTGATCTCTGTCTGTCAAATAAATAAATAAAATCTTAAAGAAAAAAAAAAAAAAGACTAGATGTCACTGGGTGCACAGCCCAGAGTGATTAATTCTATGTGAAATATCTCAATTTTAGTTGTTGAGAAATAAATCAGTTCAAAAAATGGTGGAGCTCTATGCTATATAGAACAAACAGTATATTCACTGAGTCTAAGGTTAATGAATTAGTCTACAGGTGGGGAATTAACAAATCTTTTTGAAATTAATACTAACTTAATGTGGATGAAGCTTCAGAAATTTTAACCCATAAGTTTTACCTTCAATATTATTTTGTTTTTTCCAGCTTTATTAAAGTATAAATGACAGCTTATATGTATTTAAGGTATACAATGTGATGTTTAGACATAAGTCTACATCATGAAATGATTATCAAAATCAAACTAATAAAATATTCACCATTCACATGGTTATAATTTTTGCATGGGTGGTTAAAACACTTAAGAACACCTTAGCAAATTTTAAGTATATATAAGTGGTATTAGTAGTTTTACTAACTGCAACTACCATATTGTATATTGGAACCCCAGAATTTATTCATCCTACATGATTGAAATCTTGTACTCTCTGACCAAATTTATTTTAAGGAATTGTGTTTGAAAACAGAAAACTTGGGGAAATCATAACATCCACAGTATTGTATCAATAGGACCCTTTACCTACTTGCTGAGCCAGGCAAAAAGCAAGGAGAAATTCTGATTTTGATGAACAGAAAATCAAGGACTCACAAAGTAGGTATTTGAATTGGGTTCATTTACATCTTTTCTCAGTTCTCTTCCTTCTAGAAAGTCTACAATGTTTCTTTTAAAACTGCTATAAATTTTATTGAAAGAATTCAATACTTTTAACATTATTGTTGTGAGTTTATTATGGTTTTATTGGTAAAATAAAATTTTGCCATCAACCATAATAGTACATTCTCCCAGGCCTAGAATATTATTTAGCTGATTTTAATCAAGTAATTAGTTAACTTTTAGAGAGAGCGGGTAGTGCAAAGGGGAGAGAGAGAGAGAAAATCTTAAGCAGCCACCATACCTAGGGTGAAGCTTGACATGGGGCTTGATCCCATGACCCTGAGAGCATGATCTAAGCCCAAACCAAGAGTCAGGTGCTTAACCGACTGAGCAACCCTGGCACCCTTATTTTATTTGTTTTTTCACTGATTTTATTTTAACATTGAACTTAGAAAGCAGCCGGTTACACTGTAAGAATATGATAAATTATCAACATTTTAAAAAAATGGAATCTGTAGTTAAGCAATGGCGAAGAAGAAGAAGGAGGAGGAGGAGGAGACAAGAAAAATGGAGAAAATCAAATTTAAACACAGAAAAAAACAAGAATGAAAAATGGTAGGGGGACAGATAGAGAAAAAGGAGAGAAAGAGAAACAGATTCATGTACCCCCAGAGGAAAAGAGACCTGGAAAAGAAACATTTAGGTAGGAAAATGAAGGGTGGTACCAGGTTGTGGAATTGCCAGAAAATCATTCGAAACCCGAGTAGTGAAAAACTAAAACTTTCTAAAATGTTAGAAGCCCTGGATATTTATAAATGTAGATGATAAAATGGATAATACATCACTCCTCATAAAAATACTAAATTTGAGGGGGCGCCTGAGTGGCTCAGTGGGTTAAGCCTCTGCCTTCGGCCCAGGTCATGATCCCAGGGTCCTGGGATCGAGCCCCACATCGGGCTCTCTCCTTGGCGGGGAGCCTGCTTCTCCCTCTCTCTCTGCCTGCCTCTCTGCCTACTTGTGACCTCTCTGTCTCTCTCTGTAAAATAAACAAATAAAATCTTTAAAAAAAATACTAAATTTGAAAGGTTCTAATTCTAAAGACATTGGGATGGAACAGATCATCATTTAGGATTACACCAGAAAAAAGGCTGAAAACTCTGTTTCTGCTATTCTCTTTCAGCTATCCCCTGCCGTCAGCACACTAGTGTTTTCCTCTTGACTGCCTAGAAATGGGTCTACATTGACCTTCTTTGGGATTGCTTCAGCTGAGCCCTTGTGTTGTCACCTTTTCTTTAGATACGTGGCCATGTGTCTGTCAGTGTCTAGCTATCTCTCTCTTTGTTTTATATATTTTTGTTCTCTCTTCACTGGATAAGAGACACACTGGGTAACCACTACTTGATGCATTCTTTCTCTATTGCAGCCATAACAAATTACCAGCACATAATTTTGGAGCTTGTAGAGTACGGTGACAAGTTGGATCATTCCAGGAAGTCTCCATTCAGGCGGAAAGATGTTGATACACAGGACGCCGTTGCAGATAACGTAAGCCCAAGGAAAAGCTCTCCTGGCTGTGATGTTTCCTCATCATGATGGGATGAACATTAATGTCAAACAGTCATGGCATTTCTGACATAGGAGCAGTTCATTGGCTTTGACTGTAACACCAAAATTATAGCACCCATAAATCCAAATGTAGGAAACTATTCAACTGCAATTACAAAGGATATTATTGAGTTACACATATGCAAAAGAGCAGATCTAACATAGGAACCATGATTCTGTAGTGTGCCACACCTGTGGCTGAGAGTATATAAACACCCCAGTCCAGAGATGAAATTCAAACACAGAATCTCCTCACCGTCACTCAGCTGAACTCACATCTCCTGCCAACATGTCCTACAGCTGCTGCTCTGGAACCTTCTCCTCCCGCTCCCTTGGAGGCTACCTGCGCTACCCAGGATCCTCCTGTGGCTCTTACCCCAGCAACCTGGTCTACCGCACTGACCTCTGCTCTCCTAGCACCTGCCAGCTTGGCTCCTCCCTCTCCAGTGGCTGTCAGGAGACCTGCTATGAGCCCACCAGATGCCAGACATCCTGCATGGTGTCCAGACCTTGCCAGACATTCTGCTACCGCCCGAGGACCTCCTCACTCTGTAGTCCCTGCTGGACTGCTTACCCCGGGTCTGTGGGCATTGGGTCCAGCAGCTACCGTTCCCTGGGCTATGGATCCAGAAGCTGCTACTCACTGGGTTGTGGATCCCAGGGCTTTAGACCCCTGGGTTTTAGAATCTGTGGCTTCCCTTCTCTGGGCTATGGATCCAGATTCTGCCACCCAACCTACTTCACCTCTAGGAGCTACCAGTCATTGTGTTACAGGCCACTCTGTGGATCTGGCTTTTATAGAGCAACTTTTTGAGGGTCCAGATGCGTTTGAGTATTGAAATCAAAGTCTCTACTTATACAGCCATCATTTTCAACTCCACCATTTACTACTATTATTCTATCCCTAAATCATAAGTTTCTTGTAGCACTGAACTTTGGACAACTGAACTTATGAATAATCTCAAATGAACTAAATTCTGTACAATTGATGGAATATATGCTATTGGATTTTCATTGAAAAGTAACTAAAAATTAACGTTTTAATCTAATAAATTTTCGTAAGCTGGCACTCAAATATATTGTTGATCTTCTTTTTATTATTATTATTATTTGCCTGTAGTTTTGTGCTTCATGGATTTGGGAGATTTTTGTAAAGGTCAATACAACTCTGGGACTGGGTTTGGACACACAATATGATAGATTTGAAGAAATATCTGTTGACATTCTTTATGTTTCCTGTTGGGGAATATTCATTTCCTGAAGGTCCATATTTTGCATGCATGTCTCAACGTCAGTGACACAGCTGAGAATAAAGATCATGAATTTTGCTGATAAAGGAAAACAAATTGGTACATAAACTAGAAATGCAGACAACAAGAATATGATATAATTTATAAGGTAAAGTTATACATCAATAGACACGTACTTCAGAGTCTAGCATCTGAGTGGATTTTCAGCAGAGAAAAGATGAGCTTTAGCTCCCAGGATAGATGGTATGTATGCTCTTTGTTGGTTAGTCTAAGTGCCACTATCCCTGCCTACCACAAGTGGTGTGTTCCTGACCCTTATGTATAAACGTATATGAGTTTCAAAATCTTAGGTAGGGAGTACCTACCTAAGAAAGGTTAAGGAAGTGTGAATAACCTCCTGATGCTTCTCCAAGGTTCAGCCTTTCAAGCTAAGAGCAACACACATGAGCAGTGTTGAACAAACATTTATGCTTATTAATATTAGCCTCAATCGCTGTCTCTCCAAAATAGAGCTAAAATCAAGAACTTGGGTGCAAGTGGTTTCCTTGGTTTAAGGATCCCAGGGAGCAGGTTTGGGAGATGATGGAAGGTTAAAGAATCAGGGAGGAAAATCTCATAAAGGGACACATTTTTTTAGTTAATATTACAGTGGGCAATGGGAACATAATCTTTCTTGGCCTTTTTTAGGGACTTCTAGAATGACTCTCAGGATTATTTACTCCAGGATCTGATCAACAGGCAGAAGCATTTATCCATCAGCTCCACCTCTCATTGGTTCAGTGTTGTAGCCAGATGTATGTTAATTTCCTGGAACATTCAGTATACAAAGGAGGATTCACATGGGTTCCATTTGTTTTCCTGGCTGTGATCTCAGAGAAGCTCAGGGAGAGAAGTGAAGGAAATGCTGTGTTTGTGTGGAGAAACTCTGTGCAAAGAGAGTTGGAGTCTGGATGAAATTGTTCACTATAGCTGTGCCGGGCATCCGCAGAGAGAATGAGCATATAAAGGAGGGGCACAACAGGTATCAGATATACCACTTCCATTTAATACCCAAACATCCCTGTGAGAAAGATAAACATTGTGTCCTATAGACCTTTCCAGACATAAGGGAATAAAAACTCAAAAGGATTAGAAGCTTGCCAAAGTTTATAAATCAAAGATCTTGTAGAATCTGACCTCTAGAATCTATCTTTTATTGTTCTTTCTGTTTTGTTTTGTTTTAATATGCAATTCTTTGTTTAACCAAAGAGTAGCTGAGTACCCCTGGTACTACAGAAATTCCTTCATATGAATAGGCTTCAACTCCTATGGGATCTTGTTTCATTAGCCTCATGAAGAGTACCCAGAATAAAGAGTAGAAATGAAAACAAATTTAGCATTTAGGAGAAATGCGTGAAGAAAGGGTGAGCTAATTTTATTTGAAAATATTTGTATTAACTATAATACTTAATAAAAGACTGAGAGAAAAATATATGACTACCTCTCAGGAAAAGATCCCTGGAAATCCTGAGTGCTGTGACAAATCCTATATTCCTCACTTTAATTATTATTATTAGTGTCACATCACAATGTTACTGTCTTTAATACTAACACCATGAACAAAAATAACTTAAGAAAAAAGCATTCTCACACCTCACTTGGTATATTCAAGTTCAATACCAGCAATTAGAGATGATCAACTTCTTGTTTAAACTTTTAAAAATGGGGTGCCTGGGTGGCTCAGTCATTAACATCTGCCTCCAGCTCAGGTCATGATCTCAGAGTCCTGGGATAGAGCATTGGGTTCCCTGCTCAGGGGATGTCTGCTTCTTCCTCTCCTTCTACTACTCTCTGTTTATGTCTCTCTGTGTGTGTCAAATAAATAAAATCTTTTTTTTAATTGAAAAAGAAAATAAATAAAAGATTAAGATGATTCTTATGTAACTTGCCAGATTTCTTAATTTTTTTTCAAGTTCCCCAACATTAACACTGCTGTTCCTAGAAGCTTTTCTATGAAAATTAAAAAAGAGAAACTATAGAATTGCCAAAATCTTGCCATATCTCCCAAGAACTGTAAACGGCAGTCCCACCTTGGTGAGTCGGGTTGAAGGAGTGGAAGTAATCTGAGTAAAATCATGGGAAAGTCCTTGAGTAGAGAAATGGAGTACTGTTTGCACAGAAGTACCATAGGTGTGTTTGGGGGGTAGGGAAGGGAAGATTTAGAATCTAGCATGGCAGAGTAGTAGCCCAATCAAGAAAGAGAAGAAAATCTCTCGCGTGTGCTTTGTTATATAGAACAGTATACTAACAGCCTAAAAACCAGCAACACAAAGGCACAAGGATAATAATACAACAGATGTGATTTATGAGGTAAAGAAAAGCAGAGAAAGACAACTATCATATGATCTCCCTGATATGAGGAAGTGGTGATGCAACATGGGGGCTTAAGTGGGTACGAGAAGAATCAATGAAACAAGATGGGATTGGGAGGGAGACAAACCATAAGTGACTCTTAATCTCATAAAACAAACTGAGGGTTGCTGGGGGGAGGGGGTTTGGGAGAAGGGGGTGGGATTATGGACATTGGGGAGGGTATGTGCTTTGGTGAGTGCTGTGAAGTGTGTAAACCTGGTGATTCACAGACCTGTACCCCTGGGGATAAAAATATGTTTATAAAAAATAAAAAATTAAAAAAAAAAAAAAAAGAAAAGCATTGATTACCAAACTAACCTACTGTGGATATTCATGAAGGCTTTTAAAACTTTAAAACTACAACTTCCTCTTTCATTAGCAGAATATTATAGTTTGTTTGGATACAATTATGAGTTATTTGTTTGCAATACTTAAAACTGTTACTTCTTCATAGGAATCCTACCTGTCTTTACCAAGAAGTTGTCCTTTTCCAGATTTACACTTTTTATTATTACTAAGGCAACCAATAATTTTATCTTTGATATTGACCTTTTTAAATAATTTTACATTAACATTGTCAAATAGAGCATTATGAACTTTACTTGGATTCTTTTACTGTGCTGGAGAGAGGAACATTTTACTTCTACTATTGAGATTCTTTGGCTGGTCTAATAATTAAATTGATTTAAAACAGATGAACTGGGGCACCTGCGTGGCTCAGTGGGTTAAAGCCTCTGCCTTAGGCTCAGGCTAAGGCATCTCAGGTCCTGGGATAGAACCCCACATTGGGCTCTCTGCTCAGCGGGAAGCCTACTTCCCTTCCTCTCTCTGCCTGCCTCTCTGCCTACTTGTGATCTCTGTCTGTTAAATAAGTAAATAAAATCTTTTAAAAATTTTTTCAAAACTAGATGAACTGGAGTCAGACCAAAGTTTAATAATTATTGTATAACTCCAAGGTGGGGAGTAACCCCTTGAAATGGCCAAAGCCATCAGCTTAGATACCATCTGTAGCTCAAGACAAAGGAAGATTTTGGGGGTAGAGAGTCAGTTATAGAGATGACCAGGAAAAGACCAGTAAACAAGGCTGAAGCTGTTACGCAGACTGAGATTTCTGGACTGTTGAGTCCTTCCTCTTTTCCTGGCATGCGGTGGGGCAGAGGCACTCTTACAAACAGAGGTTTCCCTTATGAATATAAATGTCTCTTATAAAAGGATAACTTCTACTCAATTTTCAGATCTTCTTCTGTGTCTGTGTTTTCTTTAAAATACCCAGATTAAAATAATGACCAGAACAAGGAGGCATATTTTGAGGTGGCAGATTCAAATGGATGAAGAAATCAAATCGTTATTAGAGTTAGTTCATTTTCTATGTAAGCCTTTGACAATATGGACCTAAAACAGCCTTCATCTAATCCTTAGTGAAGTTTCTCTGCTGCTAATAGAAGAGCACATCCACAGCTATTGCTTTTGTGTGTGTGTTGTTTTGCATGTACAGGAAAATTTAGGATTTAATGTGAGTGAAAATCATTTAGAATAGTTATTTGACCTCAATGAAAATGTATGCATCTCAGTGATCTAATAAAAATCTTTTGCAACTGCTAATGATAATTCATCATCTTTGGAAGCAACTGGTGATGTAAATTTACCAGAAAGAGAACTCCAATATGGAAGAGAATAGAGCCCCAATTAGGACAGCTGTCCAGGAAAGAGGATCTTCAGGAGAAACAAAGTGCTCCAGAGAACGAACAGTCTTTATAGGATAATGTGCTTTTCTACATCTTGCAAAAGCTCAAAAAAATTGTAGATGAGCATATAGGTAGAAATCCTAAGTTTTAACATCAAGGAATTTGGAGAGTAGAAGCACTGATTGATATCTCAAGGACAAGATGGTTTTCCTTTAGGCTACTCATTCACAAAGCAAGTGGACAATGCATGCGTGGTGGGCCATAAAGCAGACTTCCAGTTTGAACAAAGTTTATATACAGTCATGCTGACTTAGAAAGAAGTCTAAAATGGCTTCCTTAGGGAGTTTTTCTTTCATCACAATCTAAAAAAAACAAACAAAAAAACTACTTTCGGGGGCGCCTGGGTGGCTCAGTGGGTTAAGCTGCTGCCTTCGGCTCAGGTCATGATCTCAGGGTCCTGGGATCGAGTCCCGCATCGGGTTCTCTGCTCGGCAGGGAGTCTGCTTCCTTCTCTCTCTCTCTCTCTGCCTGCCTCTCTGCCTACTTGTGATCTCTCTCTGTCAAATAAATAAATAAATAAATAAACAAAAAAAAAACTACTTTCGGGGGGCTGGCTCAGTTGGAAGAGCATACACCTCTTGATTTGCAGGTGGTGAGTTTGGGCTGCATATTGGGTGTAAAGATTACTTACATACTCACTTACACAAATACAAAATAAGCAAATACACACATAGGTACACAGAAAAAAAAAAAAAAACCCTCAAAGAACACTTCTGCTTTCTTTTGAACTGGTTATTGTTGCTTCTTCAGCAAAATTGTCTCTGAATTTTCATGTGGTCTGTGACATTGCTGACCCCCATGGTAGATAGTAAATGGCATCAAATTGTTGTATGAATTAAATATTCCCCATCAACTTGCTTTAGGAACAGAAATTACCTATTCACTTTTTCACTAAAAATGAACTTCTTCCATTTTAGCTCATTGCTCCTAAAAATAAATTTTTGCAAAGTTTAAAGAAGAAATATCAGACAAAAAAAATAGTTGCAGGTTCAAACAATATAATATATGGTCAAGCCACTCCAGCAAGAGCATGTAAATTATTCTTTATATGCTGTGTGGCAGCCTCAATTTCTTACTCTTACTTCATGCACAACCCATTGGTAATTCTCAAGTTCCTCACTATCTCCACCTACTGGTCACTTGTTGTATATTATTGCATGCTGCAGCCTATGGAAAGAACCCTTTCAGTATTTTAGGCTGCTTTAGAACAACAAATATGTAAGCGGTCCTATCCCTTGTATCTGAGTGTAATTTGTCTTTCAATGATCCCTCTGCACACTGTCTTTGACAGAAAAGTGACAGTTCTATTTTTGTCAAAAAAGGATCAACAAAGGAAGCAGAGGAGAAGTCTTGTCTTATTCCAGATTTAACGTTGGTTAAGGTAAAACCACTGCTCACTATGCATACATCTCATACTCCATGAACTAAAAGCATGACCGAAGTTGGAGGTCTCCCAAACCAATCTCACTTATGTTAATTCAATTATCACTCATTATAAATAAAAAGTAAAAAAACAAAAACAAAAACAAAACAAAACAAAAACTAAGACCTTTACCAGAGGAGACAGGATGCTGAGACAAACAGAATGAGCCAAGCCATATGGTTACCCTGCGGGTGAGAATCTAGTTATCTGTGCCTTTAGTAGTGTAGTCCTTGACTTAGTGGATAAATGTCTAGAGGAGAACTGATTCCCATGTCATCAGCTGCCTGGATGTCTAGCTGAATGCTGTGACAGCAGAATATTTGCACTCGTCTTGAGTTTTGTTCTGTTGTTGTTTTCAAACAAGTGTTATTAACTGAACAACCAAAGAACAGGAACAAGTTGGGATTTCATCAAACCTACAGGACTGACTATAGTGGGGCTATTTACCAATAAATGTTGGAATGTGTGTGATATTTCATTTAGAGACGATTTCTTTTTATCATCATTATTATCATTTACTTTTAATTTTAATTCCAGTATAGTTAACACACAGTGTTACATTAGTTTCAAGTGTACCATATAGTGACTCAACACTTGAGATTTGGTTTCCTATGTCAGTTGAGTGGGGTGAGTGGAACTTCACCAAATCTAACTCACTAACGTCTAACTTCTGACTGGAGAGTTTCACTCCACTTTTGCACGTACTTTAGGATATATTTTATTAGAGTTGCCTTCCTTCCAAAATTCTGTAGTGTATGTAATATCCATTATAATTTATAATTATTTTATATAAAAACACTAAAATTTCTAACTCCATACAGAACAAAAGGTCACAAGTCTTTGTCGTCTTAAAAATATGTTTCTAGGTTTTATCATATGAAGGTATGGAGTGGAGATTAAAGATAAAACAATTTCTTTCAAACCAAAAAGACAGTTGAAGATTTTATTTTTTTATTTTAAATTATATATATATATATATATTTCAGAGAGAGAGAGCGTGAGTGGGGAGGAGAGGGAGAGGGAGAAGCCCACTCTGTGCTAAGTACAGAGCACAACATGGGGTTCAATCTCACAACCCTGAGATCAGGACCTGAACTGAAATCAAGAGCTAGATGTTCAATGAACTGAGCCACCCAGGAGTCCCTTAAATAAAAAAAATTTTTGAATGATAAATACAAATACAGAAATATCCAGTCAGATATTTAAAAGTAGTTTTTGAAGACACAGAGTAAACAAATAACACGAAAACATATATGTGAATGTCACGTAACATACTTTTATTTAAACTTAGATTTTTCCATTTTGTAAAATTTGCAACAAATGTACTAGGAGAAATAACTAGGAGATAGTAAGAAAGTTTAAAAAAGAAATACATTTCAATATTGTATATATAACTATAAGAAAGTTGCTTCAACATCTTTCTTCCATGAATGTGTTTTCCAATTACTGGAATGCAAATTATTTCTAAACCATAGAAGGTCACAATAGAAGTCAAATTTGTAAGCTAATGAAAAGGACAGACAGACATCAATAGATAGCATGGATCTTGACATAGCTGGTATTGTGGTAAATTTCTAGACATAGTAGGTATTATGTTCCAACATAAGATTAGTAGAAGCCAGATCCACAGGTTGGTTGGTAGAAAGCAGACTGGCAGCTTCTAGAAGAGTAGTAGAGTGGACGGTAAAAGCTGGATCTACAACCCAGGGATGAAAAGGCACTGGGACCACAGCCCACTGACTGGAAACCACCCAATCCAAAGCCCAGAGAGGGAGAGCCACAACCAAAAGATTGAAAGCCGCTGGAGCCAAAGCCCAGAGACCCTGTATAAGTTGTCTGGCAGGGACTGAAGAGTGTGGAGGTCCTCGTGGGGTAGCAGGATGTCTGGCAAGGTCTGGACACCAGGTAGGACGTCCGGCAGCTGGTGGGCTCACAGCAGGTCTCTTGACAGCCACTGGAGAGGGAGGAGCCCAGCTGGTATGTGCCAGGAGACTGGAGGTTAGTGCTGCAGAACAGGTTGTTGGGGTAAGATGAGCCGCAGAAAGATCCTGGGTAGCGCAGGTATCCCCCAAGGGACTGGGAGGAGAAGTTTCCAGAGCAGCAGTTGTAGGACATAGTGGCAGGAGATGTGTTGTACAATGAGAAGCTTCTGAGCTTGAATGCCACTTCTCAGACTGGGGCATTTATATACCCTTATCATCGGGTGTGCCACCCACATGACACATAAAAACAGGTTACCTTCTGCTTTTAACTGAATTGAAAAGATCATCATAATCAAACATATGTAGTGTTTGTGGTTTTACAACTGGAAAGTGCAGTCGTGTTTGTGCCTTGGAATTCAGGTAATAGTGCTGAATCTTCAAAGCTATTAGTCATCTCCCTCTACCAAAGGTCACCCAGCAGATCACTCAAAGTACTGCTTCAGAGGTAGACAGTGTCTGGGATGAGGAGAGCTGGCTCAATTAAAAATAATTGATACCCCTTTCACAATCTGTCTCAAAATTGTTGCCATCTGGATAGCAAAGTTGCTAACTAACTGATCTATTCATAGTCATTTCTTTTAAACAAAAACACACATTGATTGTTGCCAAGCAAGTTTACTTAATGAACAGTGTCATCAGAAAGCAGCAGTGATAATATGCAAGATGTAGGAGGATTTTTTTTTAAAGTCAGCTCTCAATTTGAACAGCTTCAGTGAAATATTAACTGAGGTTCCCTCATTTCCCATGTTCCTGCTTAAACCATATGCAGACTGGTAAGCGTTGATCTCAGTTTTTCTCTCTTTTGTGTAAGCATTTACTTTGGTATAAGTTAAATATTGAAGTTGTTTTATATTATTCTGGAATGTTAGAGGAGATTCATCTAAGATGTTGAAAAAGCATTAAAGGGGCACCTCGATGACTCAGTGGGTTAAGCCTCTGCCTTCAGCTCAGGACATGATCCCAGGGTCCTGGGATTAAGCCCCATGTTAGGCTCTCTGCTCAGCGGGGAGCCTGCTTCTCCCTCTCTCTCTCTGCCTACTTGTAATCTCTGTCTGTCAAATAAATAAATAAAATCATTAAAAAAAAGAAAAATCTTTAAAAATGACAAAACATGGCAAAAATTCTTCATGTATTTCTTTTTTTTTAAATTTTTTATTTTTTATAAACATATAATATATTTTTATCCCCAGGGGTACAGGCCTGTGAATCACCAGGTTTACACACTTCACAGCACTCACCAAAGCACATACCCTCCCCAATGTCCATAACTCCACCCCCCTTCTCCCAACCCCCCTCCCCCCAGCAACCCTCAGTTTGTTTTGTGAGATTAAGAGTCACCATAAGTGACTCTTAATCTCCCATGTATTTCTATCTCTAATCAGAGGCAGTGCTTATCACTAAAAAAAACCTCCCCAGAACCTGGAAAATGTTCTTGTTCTAAAGAAAGTTTATAAGGTAATTGCCTTGAAGTATTGGACCAAAGCAGCCATCTTAAGGAGATTCTTCCTTGCCTCGGAAAGCAACATACATCACTTTGACTTAAATTGTTTTCAGGTGTTTCTGACAAGTATTACAAAATTTCTAAAATAATGGTCATATTTTTTCTTGTTCTATGACTTGTATTCCACTTCTACATAGTAGGGTAATGAAGATTGATACCTTGATTGAGAAGGTTCATCTTGCCATGGCTTCTGGGCTGTTTGATTCATTCCTTTCACTCTAAAGCATACCCTTCCACTTCTGAACAAAAGTGCTGGAGTGCAAAAACCTCCATTTTGTTGAGAAAAGAATGTTCAAAAATTACTTAATATCTGACTCATAGAATATTCTTCCACAGAAATAGCTGATAGGAATGATAAATGAAAATACTTGAAAACCATTTTGTCTATTCAAAATGTTCAGACCCATAAAGTTTACAATTTGGGGGTTTAGCAGTTATCCCCAGTCCTTTACCAGACTGGAATCACATTTATAATATCCTGACAAGGTATTCCCAGTCCCCTCAAGATGGAAATCTCATTATCTACAAAAGTGACTTGTTTTAGATTTTTAACTGAATCTTCCTTTAAAACTTCCACCTAGCAATCTCAGTTCTTTCTAGAGTAAGTCTCAGCTCATTTCCTTTGGACAACATATCGGTTTTTGTAGATGGGTATCTTATGAGGTTTGCCCATTCTGATAGGTTATTTTAAGCCATTTCCCGCACCCATGCACTACTCTACTTGTGGTCATCAATGATGCACTTGATAGGAGGGGTTAGAAAAATACTTATAATACTAGTCTTCTAGGCATAATATGTATGTCATTTGATACATGTGTCACATCAGAGGCATTCATTCTTTATTTATATTATAATGAATTATAATGAATCCCAAAGGCATTCATTCTTTTTTTTTTTTTTAAAGATTTTTATTTTTTGACAGACAGAAATCACAAATAGGCAGAGAGGCAGGCAGAGAGAGAGGAGGAAGCAGGCTCCCCGCTGAGCAGAGAGCCCGATGCGGGGCTCGATCCCAGGACCCTGGGATCATGACCTGAGCCGAAGGCAGAGGCTTTAACCCACTGAGCCACCCAAGCGCCCCTGAAGGCATTCATTCTTTATTTCACATTATCATCTGTTCTGATTCCCATCCACCCCATTTCAACTTATAAGATCATTTATAACTATTATAACTATGACTTCTTCCAATTTTCTTTTTTTTAATTTATTTTTTATTTATTTTCAGCATAACAGTATTCATTATTTTTGCACCACACCCAGTGCTCCATGCAATCCGTGCCCTCTCTAATACCCACCACCTGGTACCCCAACCTCTCATCCTCCACCCCTTCAAAACCCTCAGATTGTTTTTCAGAGTCCATAGTCTCTCATGGTTCACCTCCCCTTCCAATTTCCCCGAACTCCCTTCTCCTCTCTAACTCCCCATGTCCTCCATGCTATGTGTCCTCCACAAATAAGTGAAACCATATCATATGTTTTTTTCCAATTTTCTGCTTTCTACCAACTTCTTCCAATCCCTCCCAACTTTTCTAATTACTTCATTTTGTTTACCTTCTGTAGTAAAATTCCTACCCTATGAAAGGAAACTAAGAGAACAAAGTCCATTTTTTTTTTAATGTGTAGTCCTTATTCTTCTGTTGTCAAAACATCAACCCTACCAAAAGTTTACTTAAACTTTATGCGGATGAAGAGTTTTTGATAATTTATTCATGACTTCTATCAAAAAGCAAGTCAACTTCAGGGCGAGGATTCTTCAGCTTCAGTATTTTTACAATGTAATCTTCAATGTACTCCTGCAAATATTGGACCCTTTATGCTTTTTTTTTTTTTTCCAGGTTTTATTTATTTGAGAGAGAGCAAGAGCATGAGTATGTAGGGAAGAGAGGCAGGGAGAGAGGGACAAGCAGATTCATGACTGAGCAGGGAGCTCCACACAGGACTCTATTCCAGGACCTGAGATCACAGCCTGAGCAGAAGTCAGACACTTAACTCACTGAGCCACCCAGATGCCCCTGTGCACTTTATTTTATTTTGTTTTATTTTATTATTTTATTTTACTTTACTTTATTTCAGAGAAAGAATGTGTAAGTGAGAGAGCAGAAGCAAGGGGAACAGCAGAGGGAGAGGGAGAAGCAGACTCCCTGCAGAGCAGAGAGCCCAGAACAGGGCTGGCTTGCAGGACTCTGAGATCATGACCTGAACTGAAGGCAGACACTTAACTGACTGAGCCACCCAGGTGCCCCTGGACCCTTCATTCTTAAATCAAAAACCTGAACACACAAAAGTACTTTGGGTACTTGTGCTATAAGAAAACCAAAATCCAAATATGTAGGACACACATTTAGCTTTCTTACCAGTGAAGAGTTCTTAGTGGGTTATTTCTTCTATAATACCCACAAGATTTGGAAAATGAAACAGATATTAAGGATTGTAGGTTTTTTGTTTTGTTTTGGTTTGGTTTGGTTTGGTTTTTGTTTGTTTTGTTTTGGTTTGTTTTGTTTTCTGTTCTCAACTGGGTTCCTAAACTTGGGACAAAATAAATTTGCCCTCCCGATCACAAAGTATTTTTTTAGAACTTTAAACAGAACAAAATTCTCACTGTGTTACCCATTTGATACAATATCTTGAGGGATAGGATGAATGAAACACCAATCTTATAGGGACAATTACCATACAATTATATTCATCTACCCAAGCTAGTTGAATGAGAGATGACATCTTTGCTCATAAACAATTGCTTTGAAAACCTAATGAAATTCTTTCATTTAAAAGTCTGCCTTCATTTTAAAAAAAAAAAAAAAAGGTCTTTGAAGGTTAATGTATTTCATTTTGACGGGAGATTAGTTAAGCATTCTTATTAAAATGGGCACATGCTACCAACCCATTGCTAGGTTATATAATCGTCCAGTAGAAGTTAACAGTCACACTCAGCAAGCCTCTGTGCAACTCAGCTGAACTCAGAACTTGATATGCATTACAACTGCAGCCCTGGAAACTTCTCCTCCCACTCTCTTGGAGTTCACCTGGGGTACCCATGTTCCACCTATAATTCTTTCTACCCCAGCAATGTAGTCTACTCTCCCAGTACCTGCCAGCTGGGCTCCTCTGTCTTTGGTGGCTATCAGAAGATGGGCTTTGAGCCTGCCAGCTTGGGGACATCCTGTGCTGGAGCCAGATCCTACCAGAAATCCTGCTTCCACCCAAAGAATTCCATCTTCTTCAGTCCCTGTCAAACAAATTACATGGAGTCTTTGGGATGTGGAAATATTGGCCTTGGATCTCTTCATTGTGGAAGCACTGGTTTCCAATCTCTGGGCTGTGGGTCCAGCTTCAATCATCCAACTTACTTAACTCCCAGGAGTTGCCAGTCAACTTGTTACCAACGGGCCTTTAGCTCTTGCTTTTTTTGATCAACTTGCTAAATATTGCCCATCATTTCACCATTGTGTCTGTGCCTTATGAAACCTGAACATGTAGCCTGTCCCATATCTGCAATTACTGACCATTTGCATCACCAGGACTTGCCATCACCATCTCTCCCAGAGTATGTGATTCACTGTGGACAAAGTAACCTTGGCCTGTGACCTTTTCTAAATCAGACATATGAGATAAATCTTGGATTTTCATTTTTATGTCAATGCTCAGAGTCCCTTTCATTCCTCTCCAAGATTTTTATCTTATTTTTCTCTTAGGATTCTTTCACTGAAGTATATTTCAAATAGCACTGGCATTTAAAATAAATTTTTCCGTACCATGAATTATGACACTCCATTTTTCTTTTTCCTATGGTACATTTGTTGAATGTTGCCAGTGCCTTCAACTGTCATCATTAAGTAAGCACCTTTTTGTTTTGTTTTGTTTGTTTCATAGGTTTTATTAATATGTTACTGAATAGAAAACAAGGAATTTAAAGGATAATTTAAATATGTGACATATCTTACAGGATAAGGATTTATGTACCCTGATAGATGAATTTGTTTATCTAATTGCTTTAGAAAATCTTGTGTTTAGTTCGGCATTCACTGCAAAAAATATTGAGTTTTGATTATAGATCTGGCATCGTCCTGAATAAAGGCATAAATTCCCTGCCTTCATGAAGTTCACATACATACCATTCTAATTTACTGTCATGTAGCAAGTGCAATAATGGGGACAAAAAACTAAGTTTCAATAGGAATACAAAGAACAGGGAATTCAAAAAAAGTGTGAGGGGAAAAAAAAGTGTGAGGAAATCACATAAAACTCATCATTGACAAACCAAAGAGTTACAATTTTGTATTAAAAAAATAACTCTTGTAGATCTAATGTGTTAGTTGTAGTCCTTTGAGAAATATCTGCCAAAAGAAATTTATTAGAGAAAATGCCTGTCAGGGAATATGGAGAGGTAGCTGGAGAATTCTGGAAGAGACCAGAATGAAGATTTGAATTCAGTGAAGGAAAGAGAGAAGCAAAGAAGGAATATTTTGTTGGAATAACCTTCTTCAGAGCAGATCCAAGAAAGCTTTGATAAGTTATCCATTAAAGTAGTTCCTGTCTCACAGACAGAGAGGGCCTGCCTTAGTATCCCTGCCAAGCTCAGTAACTGGCCAAGGAGAGGGCACAGTATGACGTTGGCATACATGTGGTGGTAGATTCAGAGACTGGAGACTAAAGATGTCAGTCAATAATCTTCCCTGCAGAGGGAGTGTGAGAACTACATTTCCATAGCTTCTGTGATGTTTATTTTGATTTATAATAAGGCAAAATAGTGATAAATGGTGAGATGATAAATAAAAAGATGGTATTTTTCATGAATTAAATTCAGTATCTTTTTTTTTTTTTTTTTACTTAATTAGGTCAAAAAATTAATTTCTGAAACAGACCCTATCTAGGACTCAGTGAGTGAAACTCTAACTCTACAGATGAATATGAGAAAGAATTGAGAATTACTGGATGGCCATCTTTGATTTTAAAATAACTAATGTATTAAAGATGCTAGACCCAATAGGGTATAATTAAGAAATTGCTTCATCTTTCTCATGATACTGAATTTCGCACTTACCTGAGGGCTCTAACTAGCCTGGATCTCTGAACAATTCCATGGGCAGATGCATGATCACATTAAGATATTAAGAAACATCTTTATCTCACATTAGTAGCTAATTTCAATCCACTATAAATTAAAAATCAGCATTATAGCTACAAGGAGCCTCCTCCCTTTTTCTTTAATTTAGGTGTGTCACGTGATTCGACAGACCACTGGTGACCTGGTCATTTGGTTTAAGCTCCTTGCTCTCCCTTGTCTTCCATCAATATGCTGCTCCCAATTTCTCCTGTTCAAGCCAGAGAGAAAAGACAGGAGGAAAGAAAATGAGAACTCAGGTCATCCGTTCCAGCATGCTTTCGACTACCTGGAAAAACAGAGGCCAAAGTAAGCAACCATTTGCTTATTGAGAGACCTGTGCCAGTATGTTCTCTTTGCTACGCTCGCCAGTCCTACAATATCACATAATAAGTTTTCCCAGGCCCAATCAATTTCCTGCCCTGACACCATTTGAACCTAGAATCTCACTTCTAACACCTCTCTTGGGAGTCAACAGCTCAAACTCCCAGCATCCTCCCCTCATCCAGGAAGTTCGGCTATATTTTATTTTGTTTAAGTAACATACTGGCTGATATTCAAAGGGGCATAAAAGTGTTCACTTAGCTAGTGTAATTTGTGAATCTGTCTTTGTTGTTGAAGATCCTCAGTTTTCACAGGTGTCTGAATAATGGTTCTTTCCCTAGTGGAGACTGTGGTGTGTTTTCCAGAAAGCATCTTGTTACCACCTTACACCACTGCCTGGAACCTTCTGCACTGAATCATTCACCTGACAGTGACCACAGTCTTCCACAGCTTCTCTGTAGTTCCTCACCCTCTGTCCCTCCCACCACCAGAGCTACGCCCCATCCAGCTTTCTTTTGCTAGCATCTGTTTGCTCTAGAGACAGACCTCTTGGCCGAGAGGAAACACACACACTATCTGCCTATCCATGGAAGCAGAGTTTGCTCCTAGAGCAGCTTCTTTTCACCCAGCAAACGCTGATGACTCACTGCAGCATTTTGGGAGAGACACAGGGAATACTAGTCACTGTAACTCACAGCCTCCAAGAAACATAGACAGTTTTTTGCCTTGTCACCTCAGTGGCACTAAGCACAAAATCCCACAGGTATCCCATTTATTTATTTATTTATTTTTAAGATTTTATTTATTTATTTGACAGAGATCACAAGTAGGCAGAGAGAGAGGAGGAAGCAGGCTCCCTGCTGAGCAGAGAGCCCAATTCAGGGCTCGATGCCAGGGTCCTGGGATCATAACCTGAGCCAAAGGCAGAGGTTTTAACCCACTGAGCCACCCAGGTGCCCCTTCCATTCTTTTTATTAACAGGGCGCATTTAGCAAATGCATTCTGTACTTTTCAACTGTCTTCACTGGATCAACATTCTTTGTTTTGTTTCATATTTTTTTCATATATATTCTTTCATATATTTTATTAACATTTTTGCAGACAGAATGGAGAGAGGTTAATAAATAGTTGAAATCTATGACATAGCTCATGTGTTGAGAGATGTATATTCTCTCCTAGGTGCCTTTATTCATCTAATTGCTTCAGTTTTTGTTTTTTGTTTTTGTTTTTGTTTTTTGTATTTTCAGTTAGGCATTCATTATACAAACATTTGTTGAGCTCCTATTATATAAAATATTCCTATTATATAGGATAAGATTACTGTCACCACTTCAGGGAAGCCACCACATAGTCCACGGATGGTACTTGTGACCTTCTCTCCCTTCACAAGAAATGAGAAGTACTGTGTGTGTGTGTGTGTGTGTGTGTGTGTGTGTGTGTGTGTTGTGGCGGAGGGGTAATATCATTTTATCAGAATGAACTACTTGAGAGTAAATCTCTCCCCCTTATGAATGTCTAAGCCTTAGGAATGTCTAAGCTTGTTTTGAAGTTTAAAACATTCTCAAAAACTATAAAATGGTTTGGCTGTGTCTTCTCTTGAGGATGTGACTAGAGAAAGAGAGATACGTGTGGACACACACATACACACACAGATTTAAGGAATTACCTCCTATGACTGTGAGAGCTGGCAAGTCCAAAACTCTTAGGGCAGGCCAGGGGGTTGAAAACTCAGGCAGACTTTCTATTTGCCGTCTTGAGCAGAATTTCTTCCTCTAGGAGAAAACTTTGTTTTTGCTCTTAAGGCCTTAATTGATTGGACAAAGCCCACCCCCATTACCTAGAATAATCTCTTTAAAAGAAAACTGATTGTAAATGAAAATTAAATCTACAAAATATCTTCGCAAGAACAGCAAAACTAGTTCTTGGCCAAGCAAGTAGGCACCATAACCTACTCCAGCTGACACATAGAAATTATCTACCACAATATCCATTCTCTTAAAATCTGGCCTGAGGGTATCTATTGCATAACATATACAGTATAAATTAGTGCATAAGACCTTAAGCAGGAGTAAATTAAAATTTTACTTGTAAGTAATCTTTCTCTCAGTTTATAAAATTATTTTCATACTTTTTAAAGATCATTTTTCTTTTTTTAAAGATTTTATTTATTTATTTGACAGAGAGAGAGACAATGAGAAAGGGAACACAAGTAGGAGGAGTGGGATTGGGAAAATTAACCTTCTTGCTGAGCAGGGAGACAGATGCGGGGCTCCATCCCAGTACCCTGGGATCCTAACCTGAGCCACAGGGGCATGCTTCATGACTGAGCCACCCAGGCGCCCCCATTTTTCAGATTCTTAAGTCTAATTTGTAAGAGAGATTTCTAGCAGCTTCACAGTTTCCCACTGGAATATGGAAACCTCTTAACACATGTCTGTGTGTGTTGGTTAGAACCATTCCTTCTCTGCTAAAGATCTCTCCAATGCAGTCCTGCTAGGAACACAACTCTGGCTATCTGTGCACATGAGACATATTAGGGCAGAGGACAGTGTTCAGGGAATTTATTTCCAGGAAAATTTTCTTTGAAGGATTCATTTTTTTAAATTTTGATTTTAAAAAGAGCAAGAGAGCACGCGAGCAGGAAAGGGAGAGAGAGAATCTCAAGCAGACCCCACCCCCAAGCCATGCGGAGAACCAAGCCCAATGAAGGGCTCCATCTCACAACCCTGAGATCATGACCTGAGCTGAAACCAAGAGTCACCCACTTAACCAACGGAGCCACCCAGGCACTGCCTCCCTCCTCCCCCACCCCCACCCCCAATAATATATTTGCCCGTCTTATGCTATTTCTGGTCATGATATTTCTCATGTTTATTTCACTCATTAGCTTTTGTCATACTCCACCCCATTTTTGTCATCCCTTCTTTTATCATTTTCTACCTTTCTGCTTTGCTGCCTGCACATTACCCCAGCATTCATTCTTTTTATAGTTTCCAGAGCTCCTGGCACTATTAGCATTTGCATTGGGTATTTCTTTGTCAGGATAGAGGTGTCTTGTGCGCTGTAAGATATTTTGTAGCTTCTCTGACCTCTTCTACCGGATGTCAGTAGCACCGCCAACCCCTCCACACACACACCCTATTCCCTTGTGACAATCACAAATGTCACCAGACATTACCAATTGTCTGTGGGAGGCAAAATTATTCTTCATTTAGGACCACAGATTGAGATGACGTCTGCCGAATGAGGTGCTTGGGATAGTTCTTAACCGTGAACACTGAACATCTTCCCTATTTGGGATGGAGATAGGGCAGTGAAAATAAAATATGTTATTACTCCATGCATGAATAAAGTGTTATAAGTGATGGCTACTGGATAAATGCATGTATATTTCATAAATCTAAAATATTGCTGAGCTACTTACTTGGTAAATACTATTCCACTATCACACACGAATGTAGTAATTGTGATGACGTTGATAATTGTAATGACCTGTTCAACTGCAATTAGAGAAAAAAAAGATGGCATTTTTGTGACCAGTTTCTTAGTCCCAGAACATTTAAGTTCTCTATAGGAATCATACTCACTCTTTGATCATCCTGGACCAAGGAGAAATAGCAAAACTTGGATTATCTTCTCACTATATTTTCAGATAATTAAGACCAACTGAGACCAATTCCTAGTTTATGGACTTTGCTTTAATATCTTTGGGTATTCTCAGGATTTCCTTCAATTTGTCCAAGGCATTCTGTGTACTCCACAAAAAAAGACTTCAATTCTTAGTATTGACCGGCAGTGATGGAGCTGGTCATAAACTACCTTTCTTCATTTTGAAGCTTGGAAGCTGATACCATGGGTTTCACTATTTAAGTGTCTCAACACCTCATTTCAATTAATCATATGAGCACTCTACTGACTTTGAACTTCTTCAGCTGTGTCTACCAAATATATCATGCTAACAAGCATCTGCTCAAAGAGATTCATATTTCAAATACAAGAAAACAAGTCATTAAACAAATATTTATTTGTCCCTGCTACATGACAGAATTTATGCTAAGTCCTGGAGGATGTAAGTTTAAGCAAAAATGTAATGGAATTTGGCACACGCTTATCAATATTATGAATTAACTATAACTCTAATCAGACCTGTGTAGTCTCACGAGAAAAGAGATGGAGATTGAAGACTTTTCCCAGAAGAAGCAAAGCTCAGGTTAGGACCTAGAGGATAATGCATTTAATCAGGCAGAATAAAGTCACAGGAAACGAAATAGGACAAGTACATTGTGCAAAGTACTTGTTTGTGGAAAGGCAAGGAACCTCCTTTTCCTTTTGCATTTGGTAAAGAGCTTGAACTAGAAAGGCTATTTGTCCATGGATATCATGCTAACAAATTTAGATTAGATGATAAAAGGAACTGAAGAACAGTGGAAATTTCTGAGTAATTCTAGAATTTCCTTCTTTCACCTAAATTTAATATGCTTTTGGGGAGCATGTTTTTAAATAAGAACTTTTACTTGGTTGTTTTAGTTGATGTTTCATTTGCAATTTTTTTAAATATTTTATTTATTTATTTGACAGAGAGAGAGATCACAAGCAGGCAAAGAGACAGGTAGAGATAGAGGGGGAAGCAGGCTCTCCACCCAACAGAGAGCATGACACAGGGCTTGATCCCAGGACCCTGAGACCATGACCTGAGCTGAAGGCAGAGGCTTTAAACCACTGAGCCACCCAGGCACCCCTGCAATAATATTTCTAATTCACTTTTTCCCCCCATATTTTCTCTTGGAATCCTTCTGACCAGAAGGTACTAGAAATATTTTTGTAGTTATGGGCCATATGCTACTTTCCAACTCTTGCCACCTTGTTTGAAAGGAACCCTTAAGACAAAAATGTGATCTTCTACATAATTCATTACTTTCAGAGTCTCATTGAATAGTATGTTAGCAACTGATTCATCATTATACCTAAAAATAAAAATAAGTTGTGAAAATTGAGGTCATTAGTCTATTCACCTTTATGTTATTTTTAAAAACACTTGTCAAAATGTTGTGGGCTTTTATTTTTAACCATACGTGGTATAGCAATAAATTCTTATAATCCATAGAACAGTACAAAGAGTTGGTTTTCATATTTGGTTTTATTTGTTTGTCTTTTTTTTTAATAAGATATCTTAGGGGCATAGAAATTTATTTGTCCAAAGTCACACAGCTAGTCAATATTATATTATAACCTCAGTTCTACTTTTAAAACTCTATTAAAAAAACATATAATCTTACACAATGAGTAAAAACAAACAAACGAACAAGAGAACACTCATCTTGATAATAGTGAATTGTCAACAATCTTCTAGGTAGTAAAATGTCTATTTGACTTAATAACATTTCCAAGCATTTGACATCAAGGAAATAGTGAGCATTACCTTTTCCAAAGATCTTAGATAATGTAGGATTTGGTTATTAAGAATCTGTGCCAGTTAAAAAAAAATTTTACCCGAAGGCGAGAAAAAAAAAAAAATGAAAAAGAAAAAATTAAATTAACTGCAAGACTAAAAAAAATCACAGGAAAAAAGCCATGAGTTCCGTGCTTGGCTTTCTCCTCCTCTGGAATTCTGCTGCTCTCCTTGGTATTGAAACCGCACTCCTTGGTAGGTGAACTTGGTCTCGGCTGGATTTCTTGTTGATCTTCTGGGGGAGGGGCCTGTTGTAGTGATTCTCAAGTGTCTTTGCCCCAGGCGGAATTACACCGCCCTTACCCGGGGCCGGGGTGAGTAATCCGCTCGGGTTTGCTTTCAGGAGCTTTTGTTCCCTGAGCGCTTTCCGTAGAGTTCCGGAGGACGGGAATACAAATGGCGGCCTCCTGGTCTCCGGCCCGGAGGAGCCGAGAGCCTGGGGCCCCACTCCTCAGTGCGCCCTCAGAGAACAGCGCCCAGTTACTCCCGTCTGCCTGACCTCCGGCCGCGCTCCGAGCTCACCGAGCCTGCGACCGGTTCAAGGTAACACGGAGCTGCGAGCTTACTGTCGGCTCTGTCTCTGTAGCCGGCTTTCCCGTTCCAATACCCGCAAGCTCTGCGACACTCAGACACCCCCGATCCTTCTGTGACCCTGCGGGACCTGAGGCCACGCTGACCCCGCGTGGGCTTCGCCCCGGTTTAGCCTCTGGAGCGATGTCCCTCAGCGGAACAGACTTTTAAAAGTCCTGATTTTGTGCGCGGTTGCTCCGCCGCTTGCCGGGAGCCGGCCCCTCCCCCCGGGGTCTATCTTCCCGTCGCTTTGGATTCACTTCTCCGCCGGTCCTACCTTTCAGAAAGTGGTTGTTTTTCTGTTTCCAGAATTGCTGTTCTTCTTCTCTTCGATCTGCCGATGGATTTTCAGGTGTTTGCAATCTTTAGATAAGCTATCTAGCTGATCTCCGGCTAGCTGAAGCAGTCTCAGCTTGCTACTTCTCCGCCATCTTCAAGCCTCAGCAGGAGAAGAGAAATCATAAAGATCAGAGCAGAAATCAATGAAATAGAAACCAAAAAAACAATAGAACAAATCAATGAAACTAGGAGCTGGTTCTTTGAAAGAATTAATAAAATTGATAAACCCCTGGCCCGACTTATCAAAAAGAAAAGAGAAAGGACCCAAATAAATAAAATCATGAATGAAAGAGGAGAGATCACAACTAACACCAAGGAAATACAAACTATTATAAGAACATACTATGAGCAACTCTACGGCAATAAATTTGACAATCTGGAAGAAATGGATGCATTCCTAGAAACATATAAACTACCACAACTGAACCATGAAGAAATAGAAAGCCTGAACAGACCCATAACCAGTAAGGAGATTGAAACAGTCATTAAAAATCTCCAAACAAACAAAAGCCCAGGGCCAGACGGCTTCCCGGGGGAATTCTACCAAACATTTAAAGAAGAACTAATTCCAATTCTCCTGAAACTGTTCCAAAAAATAGAAATGGAAGGAAAACTTCCAAACTCATTTTATGAGGCCAGCATCACCTTGATCCCAAAACCAGACAAGGATCCCACCAAAAAAGAGAGCTATAGACCGATATCCTTGATGAACACAGATGCGAAAATACTCAACAAAATACTAGCCAATCGGATTCAACAGTACATTAAAAAGATTATTCACCACGACCAAGTAGGATTTATTCCAGGGCTGCAAGGTTGGTTCAACATCCGCAAATCAGTCAATGTGATACAACACATCAATAAAAGTAAGAACAAGAACCATATGATACTCTCAATAGATGCTGAAAAAGCATTTGACAAAGTACAACATCCCTTCCTGATCAAAACTCTTCAAAGTGTAGGGATAGAGGGCACATACCTCAATATCATCAAAGCCATCTATGAAAAACCCACCGCAAATATCATTCTCAATGGAGAAAAACTGAAAGCTTTTCCGCTAAGGTCAGGAACACGGCAGGGATGTCCATTATCACCACTGCTATTCAACATCGTACTAGAGGTCCTAGCCTCAGCAATCAGACAACAAAAGGAAATTAAAGGCATCCAAATCGGCAAAGAAGAAGTCAAATTATCACTCTTCGCAGATGATATGATACTATATGTGGAAAACCCAAAAGACTCCACTCCAAAACTGCTAGAACTTATACAGGAATTCAGTAAAGTGTCAGGATATAAAATCAATGCACAGAAATCAGTTGCATTTCTCTACACCAACAGCAAGACAGAAGAAAGAGATATTAAGGAGTCAATCCCATTTACAATTGCATCCAAAACCATAAGATACCTAGGAATAAACCTAACCAAAGAGACACAGAATCTATACTCAGAAAACTATAAAGTACTCATGAAAGAAATTGAGGAAGACACAAAGAAATGGAAAAATGTTCCATGCTCCTGGATTGGAAGAATAAATATTGTGAAAATGTCTATGCTACCTAAAGCAATCTACACATTTAATGCAATTCCTATCAAAGTACCATCCATCTTTTTCAAAGAAATGGAACAAATAATGCTAAAATTTATATGGAACCAGAAAAGACCTCGAATAGCCAAAGGGATATTGAAAAAGAAAGCCAACGTTGGTGGCATCACAATTCCGGACTTCAAGCTCTATTACAAAGCTGTCATCATCAAGACAGCATGGTACTGGCACAAAAACAGACACATAGATCAATGGAACAGAATAGAGAGCCCAGAAATAGACCCTCAACTCTATGGTCAACTAATCTTCGACAAAGCAGGAAAGAATGTCCAATGGAAAAAAGACAGCCTTTTCAATAAATGGTGCTGGGAAAATTGGACAGCCACATGCAGAAAAATGAAATTGGACCATTTCCTTACACCACACACAAAAATAGACTCAAAATGGATGAAGGACCTCAATGTACGAAAGGAATCCATCAAAATCCTTGAGGAGAACACGGGCAGCAACCTCTTCGACCTCTGCCGCAGCAACATCTTCCTAGGAACAACGCAAAAGGCAAGGGAAGCAAGGGAAAAAATGAACTACTGGGATTTCATCAAGATCAAAAGCTTTTGCACAGCAAAGGAAACAGTTAACAAAATCAAAAGACAACTGACAGAATGGGAGAAGATATTTGCAAACGACATATCAGATAAAGGACTAGTGTCCAGAATCTATAAAGAACTTAGCAAACTCAACACCCAAAGAACAAATAATCCAATCAAGAAATGGGCAGAAGACATGAACAGACATTTCTGCAAAGAAGACATCCAGATGGCGAACAGACACATGAAAAAGTGCTCCATATCACTCGGCATCAGGGAAATACAAATCAAAACCACAATGAGATATCACCTCACACCAGTCAGAATGGCTAAAATCAACAAGTCAGGAAATGACAGATGCTGGCGAGGATGCGGAGAAAGGGGAACCCTCCTACACTGTTGGTGGGAATGCAAGCTGGTGCAGCCACTCTGGAAAACAGCATGGAGGTTCCTCAAAATGTTGAAAATAGAACTGCCCTATGACCCAGCAATTGCACTATTGGGTATTTACCCTAAAGATACAAATGTAGTGATCCAAAGGGACACATGCACCCGAATGTTTATAGCAGCAATGTCCACAATAGCCAAACTATGGAAAGAACCTAGATGTCCATCAACAGATGAATGGATCAAGAAGATGTGGTATATATACACAATGGAATACTATGCAGCCATCAAAAGAAATGAAATCTTGCCATTTGCAACAACGTGGATGGAACTAGAGCGTATCATGCTTAGTGAAATAAGTCAAGCAGAGAAAGACAACTATCATATGATCTCCCTGATATGAGGAAGTGGTGATGCAACATGGAGGCTTAAGTGGGTAGAAGAATAAATGAAACAAGATGGGATTGGGAGGGAGACAAACCATAAGTGAATCTTAATCTCACAAAACAAACAGAGGGTTGCCGGGGGGAGGGGGTTGGGGAGAAGGGGGTGGGATTATGGACATTGGGGAGGGTATGTGATTTGGTGAGTGCTGTGAAGTGTGTAAACCTGGTGATTCACAGACCTGGGGATAAAAATATATGTATATAAAAAATATATGTTTATAAAAAATAAAAAATTAAAAAAAAAAAAAATAAAATAAAGTTAGGTGGCTTAGTCGTTAAAAAAAAAAAAAAAAAAAAAAGAATCTGTGCCATTAACAAATTGCATTTCCACAAATTTATTTTATGAATAAAATCTCTGCAAAAGGTAAATGAATGCTTTAAAAAAAATGCTAAATGAATATGGCAGGACATATGATGTAATATTTAAGAATATTTATTTGGGCAAGTGGAGCACAAATTGAGGAACAATAATATGAAAGAAATAGTCTGAAGAATTGGATGGCATTACATACAGTTGGAGAAAGATCCTACCTAGATTTACATATCTGCACAAAAATAGGAATGTTCACGCAGAAGAACTAAGTAAAGAACAGGCTTTCTTGTATGAAATACAATGCATTCCCAGTAAACCCATTTGGCTACTACACTCTCATAACTACTAAATTAGAGATTTCTAACTATTATGATACTGACTTAAGTAATTGGATTTTACATAATTATAGAGGGAATACAGAAAGAACCAGCAAGAGAATTAAAAATAGGAAACATTTTAATTTTGCTCTTTCACATGTCATCTTCAGAATATTTTTGCTGCATATTGAAACAAAGTAATGAAAGTCTATAATGATAAATCCTAAATTGCTCAAGCTCATAATACCAGACAGCTTTGAAGCTGGGGTCAATTAATTGTAAATTCATTCTATTTCCTCAAATATCATGAAATATGTCAATTTTGTACAGATTCTTTTATGAGAAATTAAGATTTATTTGTCTGTCCATTGCTCCCCTTAACCTCCAAAGATACCCTGTATTTCAATGGGTACACTTAATTACTCAGTATTTATTTATATTTTATTATTCTGTTGCATACACAACAATATTTGATGTATAAAATGGACTTTATGAAGAATAAAACTTGACATGAGCTCTATTTTTTTTTAAAGATTTTATTTATTTATTTGAGGGAAAGAGAGCACAAAGAGCACAAGGAGAGACAATGACAGGCAGAAGAGGGAGAAGCAAACTCCCCCCTGAGCAGAGAGCCTGATGTGAGGCTTCATCCCAGAACCCTGGGATCATGACCTGAGGAGAGGGCAGACACTTAACCCACTGAGCAACAGGCACCCGGACATGAGCTCTATTAAGAATAAAAACGTTTCCCTTTTTTAAAAGTGTTTCTTTCTTTTTTTTTTTTTTTAAGATTTTATTTATTTATTTGACAGAGAGAGATCACAAGCAGACAGAGGCAGGGAGAGAGAGTGGGGGGGGAAGCAGGCTCCTGCTGAGCAGAGAGCCCGATGCGGGCCTCGATCTCAGGACCCTGAGATCATGACCTGAGCCGAAGGCAGCGGCTTAACCCACTGAGCCACCCAGGCGCCCTAAAAGTGTTTCTTAAAACCAGCAGACTGTGCTGCCTGGGTGGCTCAGCTGGCCCAGAGTCTAACTCTTGACTTCATCTCAGGTCATGATCTCCAGGTCGTAAGATCCAGGCCCATGAGTGGGGTTCCATGCTCAGTGTGGAGTCTGCTTGAGATTCTCTCTCTCCCTCTGTCCTTTTTCTTCTTCCTTACCCCCCCGACCTCCCACTCACACCCTCCCTCTCTAATATAAATAAATAAATCTTAAAAAAAAAAATTCAATAAGACTAAGTAACCAAAGAGAGAAAGATAAACAGAGACAGACAGAGACAGAGAGAGTGAAAGAGAGGTATTTATTGATAGGCTAAGAGCCTGAGTGTCCTCTGAGTTGGAATGTAATAGAAAGATGACTTAGGATCCCATCATTTAGTTTACACACATTCTTGAGAAATCTACGTAAATTCTTTTTTCCTGTTAAATTTAGTTGTCAAGTGTGATTTTTTTTTTTTTTTTTTTCTGGCTCATGAGCTGATGACCTTGGGTGACTTACATCCTAGCCTCAATTTCTTCATTTTTACAATTGGTTAAAATCATCTATGTGATAGGATTAGTCTAAGCATTTAAAGGATACAACACGTGTTATCTAATGTAAGACAGCTGATAAATGCTAGATTCTATCCGCTATTATTTTACTAGTTTTAATTTACATGTCCTCAACCATGGAGATTTCTTCAGTGGATAGTTAAGAAATATTTACTGATTGTCAACTGTGTGGCAGTCACTGCACTGTCCTTGGGTTTGCAAAGATGAGAAGATAGTTCTTACCCTCAAACAACTTACAGGGCAGTTAAAAAAGAAAAAAAAAAAAAAAGCAGTAGAAAGAAAATCTCCATGTGTGTCTAAGTGCATTAGAAACAAGTTTTACCTGGCTAAAGAAGAAAATTGTTTCCAAATGCTGTATAATTTAAATGGACACTTGCCATGGGGATTTTATTACTTCTTCCTCTAAGTAGGTGTGTCTTTAAAACTGTATCCAGAACAGCTCTACTGCAGAGTGTCCACACCATAGGGATAGGTGCCAAGAAAGGTTCTTGCAGAGCAGAGGCTTTCAAACTTGTGTGACCTGAACCCATACTGAGAAACACATTTTACTTCAGAAACTATTTGCCTCTCTCTTTTTCTCTCTGTGTATATCTCTCTCTCTCTCTTACTGTTTCCTAAGAACCTAATAGGCAGGAAAAAAAAAAATTTGTAAGATGACTCTACCATCTTCTATCCTCTCTCATTCCATCTCATGTCATCCCATTCTATTAGTTCTTATTAAAAGAATACTTTTCACCATCAAAAAATAGATTTTTGTGGCCCACTAATGATATAAGGCTCAGTATTGGAAATTTTTGTTATTGAGATTGCCCACATGGGAGTTATTAAAGCAGCTAATTCTGTGTCTTCCTGCTTGAAATCATCTCAAAAAATTTCCATTCCTTTATATGACTGTCTCTCCCCCAGTAAGTGGAAAAAAATTCTAGCAAACCAAGGTTCAACCACAGGTCACTAAATGTCCACTGAAGAAATTTTAGATTTCTTGACACTCTTTATTCAATGAAATTGCAAGCCTTAGGTTGAAAGATAGTTAAGACAAAATCAGAGCCTTTATCTCTTTTAGGATAAGTAAAAATTAGAAAATACATTGATGCAAGTTTAAATCATTGTTTTTAAAAATAATCCATATATATCTCTGCTTATATTACTTATATTAGTGATCCAAGAAAGAGATTAATCAGGTAGATATTCGAGCTTGAATTCTTTCAAGTAATACTCAACAAAGTTTAATGTTGTGTAATGTTTTACAATTTATATGGACTTTAATACACATGCATTATCTCATGAACACCACTTATTGTATTATAGAAGATATTTGTTACTTTCATAAAGGCATTGCTTTGCAATTTCCTCAGAATGGAGACTTTGCAAGTTACTAATATTCATGACTAGAAGACTTCTAGAAAGAGGGCCGGGGCATTGATTGAGAATTCCTGCAAACTTAGTGGTAGTTCCTAGATGCTTCTGAATCAGTCACAGGTGACCAGTTTCTCCCATGGTACAATATCACAGATGTTCATAACTCAATGGTAGAAACCCCAGCGATATTCTGCTCAGATGGTAGAACTCACTCCCAGAATCCCAAGATCTGTTATACATTCTTTGCCAAGGATGGGAGAGGGAGGAAGTCTTAGCTGGAAATACAGGGACTGGCCACAACACTGGTAGCCACTGGTATTGTGGAAAGAATCGTGGCAGTCACTGTGGAATTGGTAATTATCTTGAAAAGTACTAAAAAGACAAGAAAGTGGCTTGGATAGGAAAACTGCAGGACAGAAGCCAAAGGGATTCCCCCAGCGACCTGACTGAAGTTTCCAGAATAACAGATGATAGTCGTTCTGCTGAATTCATTTTTAGAAAGTGGTCTAAGATAGAGTATCACCTGGTGTTCTAACCCATAAAGGGTTATTAGTGGGTGTGACATCTAAATATGATGATTCAGAGAAATCTATTACATTAATGAAATTGCTGGCAGGAATTTGTCATATACATTAAGATGTAGTTGAATTTCCTGCAAGTTGGTGGTGAGGGAAAATTATTTATATGTTACAAATCTTATAAAATACTTTATTTTTGGAAATCTTTTATCTTTTTAAAGAAATTGTTCAACATAATTTTAGCCATTAGTTCTCAAACATTGATTTGGAGTCTTCCATGGCTAAGCATCTAGTATGACCAGAGGTAACTGGATCCCTGAAAATATTCTGATCATACAACTTTATCACATGAAAAGCTGTAATTTAAACTAATTGCCACCCACCTTTTTTGAGAACCTTTAAAAAATATCACAGGCATTCAAAGGAACTGTGGGAAACCAAAAGAATTAAAAGTCAACACCTCCCACCATTAAAATACTTAGAATACAATTAAGGAAATAAGTTGTGAGTAGAACCCTAGAGTGGATGAGTCAGAAAGGACTTCTGCATCAATGAGGAGCCAATCAGTCAACACCCTTTAACCCATTATGTCAGGCAAGTGCTGGGTAGAGTGGTGAATGAGGTCAAGAAGGTTCCTGACCCCAGAGAGCTTACATTCCAGTACCATTACCAGGCTGAGTCATTAAACCAACAACAATTCATGGCATTCATTCCAGTGCTGATTTCAGCATAGAGGCTAACCCATTACTGGTTTGCCCTTAGCAACATGATACCAGGTCTCTGACCCCTTCTTACCTCTGGCTTTAGTTTGACCCCTCCCATCGCTCAGTTAAATGTTAACTAAAAGGAGTGTGTGGGGGTGGGCAGAAAGAGAGGGAGAGAATCCTTAAGCAAACTTCCCTCTGAACACGAAGCCCCACAAGGGGCTCCATCCTAGGACCCTGAGATTATGACCTGAGCCAAAATCAAGAGTCAGATGCTTAACCAACTGAGCCACTAACATGCCCCAAGAGAGGGCTCTATGTTTTTAAAACAAAACAACAACAACAACAACAAGTATATTTCCTTGTGAAAGAAGACTATATCTATATTATTTATACACTAAGTGTGTCTGTGTGTAAACAAAACAAAACAAATGTAACCTAAGATATTATTTGAAATAAGATGTCCTGAATCCTTTCTTGTGGGTCTCTCATACTCATTTACATAAACTACGGAGCTCTCATTACTGGGTGCCTATGGAGTCTGGTCTTTGCATGAAGTATTTTACTTAATTCTCACAACTCTTTGTGGTAGGTACCCAAGATAGGAGAAAACAAATAACATGCCCAAGGATACTTGCCTAATGATTTTTGAAGCCAGGGCTTAGCTCTGTCTGCTTTTTATTTGGTACAATTCTTTCACACAAGAGTCTTTGATTTGGTCCCAAGCTGCTTTTGCAGATTCATTTCTTACCACACTCCAAGTTGTTCATTAGTTTCCTCTTCACACCAGGCTTTGATATACCTTTGTTTTTGTTTGGGACATTGCTCTGTTTTTTTTTGTTTTGTTTTGTTTTGTTTTTTTAATTTATTTTTTATTTATTTTCAGCATAACAGTATTCATTATTTTTTCACCACATCCAGTGCTCCATGCAATCTGTGCCCTCTATAATACCACCTGGTACCCCAACCTCCCACCCCCCGTCCCTTCAAAACCCTCAAGATTGTTTTTCAGAGTCCATAGTCTCTCATGGTTCACCTACCCTTCCAATTTTCCCAACTCCTTTCTCCTCTCTATTTCCCCATGTCCTCCATGCTATTTGTTATGCTCCACAAGTAAGTGAAACCATATGATAATTGACTCTCTCTGCTTAACTTATTTAACTCGGCATAATCTCTTCCAGTCCCATCCATGTTGCTACCAAAGTTGGGTATTCGTCCTTTCTGATGGAGGCATAATACTGTTTTTATACTTTGAAATGCTAGACTCTTAGCCTTTCATACTTTCATCCCCTCAGAAGAGTCCCTCTGCTTAAGGAGATGGTACTTACCAGTGTTCTCCTGGTATTATGGCCACTCCTGCATGTTTATTTCCTACCATTTGAGTATTACCTTCATTAAAAATCTAATATGACATCCAGCCCAGTTTTTTTTTAATCACATAGTAGATATTCCATTGATATTTATTCCATTTGTAATTAGAAAAGTTTCCCCAGTCAGTGTTTTAAATAATGATCCTTGCAATATTATGCCAATTTTAAGCCATTAAGTAATATGGCAATACTCTGATGTAATGATCATTTTCCTTGTCATTTTCTACTTCTTCAAGAGATAGTGGAGATGATCTGGTGGGGTGAGGGGTTGACATCACACTGAAGTACATGCTTAGTTTGTCAGCAATGTCCCATAAAATGTGAATCATTGCATAAGGAAATAAATATTGGAACTTCATATGTAATACGCATCACTAGTTCAGTATTGATAGTGGAGTCAAAAAGGACTTAGTCCTCTAGCCTCTATCCAATTCTCTCCCCCTTTCATTAAAGGAGTAGGAATATGGTATCCTCAGTGATGACTTTCTGAAAGGTTCAACAATTGGCTTTTCCTTATGAAAACCATGCTGCTAGGCAACACTTGTGCATTGGTATATTTCTTTCCCAAACCTTCTATCATGAGAACAGTCCAGGATTTTTTCACTTGTAATTATCAGAGTCTCTTGAGAAATAAACCACAATTCAGTCACTAAGATTTGCTTTGTAGTTTGCATTGCATTTAAGAGGAGAAGAGTACTCCACTTGACCTCTGAAAACGGAGGTGACTACCAGCGGAGACATTTCCAGAGTGTAAATGGAGTATGTTTGATGACATGCCTCAGAAGCTACGTTAGTTGCTGCTCTCTGATATGTTTCCTAATTCTGATCTGTAGGAGGTACTTGCCTTACAAAGGCTGTGCTCTGCAAGGAACATAGGAAATCATGTTTTCTGTTATTGACACACAGCTCCTGTTTCCTTTGGGTTCAAGTGTTAAAAATCAACTGGCTGACAAAGCTCTTTCTCTAGAATACTGGTGTCCAACACACTAAAACTGTGAACTGTTTCTTCAAGAAAGTATAAGAATAACTTTTTGTATTCAATTTTACATTTTCCATGTGTCCTGAAATTATAATAAGCTATATATTATAGTATATATGCAATATATAGTAATAAACTATATATAACATATATAAATTTATATATAAAAGTTTATATACATAAACTGTATGTATTGCAATGAAATATACAGATATGCATATATCCTTTTATTTTTGTTGACTAAATAGTACTTACTGTATACCATAGATTAAAATAGTTTCAAAAATCTATACTCTTTAGTAGGCAAAAAGAAAGGAGTTTCCTTAATGAATAATTTTTCTTTAGGAGCCATTAAATAACATTTTAGGACATTTGTGTCCCAATCTGACATTGATTTTTAATGAGAATAGTTCTAAATAAAGTTCAAAATAACCTCAGCAAGCTAACATTGGAGGACAACCACCTAAAGCATAAGTTATGAAAAACTAGGTCGTGATCATCCTAATTTGCACCAGTTTCTACCTCAACAGAAATGTCAGGCTTCATAGAACAAAGTATTTAGGCTTGGAAATAAAGAATGGGAAGTTTGAAAAGTTTTATTCCAATCTTAAAATGGATCTCAGTTGGCCTATAAATGATACTTAAAGTAGAAACTTCCAGTTTACATCAGGTCTTTGGGTTCCAGAATAACATTAGAAGAGACAAGGGGCAGTCTTGAAAGATATTCATATGATAAATGAGATGACAGAACGAGTGAATGAAAGAGTTCTGAGAATTATTTAGATAGAAATCCCAAAAGGTGGTGGACAAAGAGTGAACAATTATAATACGCCCCCTGGTGTACAAAAGCACCACTGCAACCATTTTGCTTGATTCAAGTTACAGATATTTGTATCAGAGATTTCTATAGAATCTCTAATTGTGAGAAAATCGTACAGATTCTCTTCCCTATTATGATTTTCTTTTTTACTTTAAAATGTCATTTTCCTTACAACCATATTTAATGAGCACCTTATTTACATTACCTCTGCTGTTCAAATCATCTGCCCTTTAGTAAAGTCCAATCACCTTTAGCATAGAGAAGCTAGACTTCATGTGCTAAGCAATATCGTAAATTAGGAAAATGTTCTATCAAAGAGAGACTCCTTCCTTTTTTCAGATCTTTCCATCTTTCTGGGTTATCCTTCTAAATGTCCTCCTTCCAAACACCTAGCCAATCTCCCATAAAATGCTTTGCTTTCCCTGGAGCAGTTTTGCAAAATGCTTATCGTCCTTAAAAGGTATTAAATAGGGTTTGAGGCACCATATTTTCCATGGTGAAAAGGAGACGGACAAGAGGAGAATGAGGAAAGATTAATATCATCTGCTTTTCCTTCATCATATCCCACTAGACAGTCCCATCGTTGCGGTCCTGAGCCTAGAGAATCTTCCTCTAATAAGGTGACCTTTCTGTCCATTCTCTATTTAGAATTGTGGTTCTTGTTCAAAGCCTACACAAAGTATTATTGATAATCTATTCCAATTTATCTAAAATCAGGTTTGCTAAAACAGAATGCTCTAGAGAACTATTGATAGCTGACACGTGTCTCCTGGATTTTACCCAGCTGTGCTCCAGTCAAAAATTGTAATCTTAAACAAGACTCACTTTTCTCTCTTTATTTTATTCTTGTTTCTAAAATTTGATTGAGTTTTACCAATTTATGTTCAATCTAAACTGACCAATGGGGGCGCCTGGGTAGCTCAGTGGGTTAAAACCTCTGCCTTTGGCTCAGGTCATGATCCCGACGTCCTGGGATCGAGCCTGGCATCAGTATCCCTGCTCGGTGGGGATCCTGCTTCCCCCTCTCTCTCTCTGCCTGCCTCTCTGCCTACTTGTGATCTCTGTCTGTCAAATAAATAAATTAAATCTTAAAAAAAAAAAAACTGACCAATGATGAGTGATGAGTACATAGTCAATCCACCATCTCTAATAGTCCACGATGAGAGTTTATTTTATTATTTTATTTTATTTTATTATTTTATTTTATTTCACTAATATAACTAGTGATGTGTGCTCTCTGACAAGAGCAGGTGTAGTAAACAGAATAAGCACTGGTTTTGGATCCCAATTTAATTCCTAACTTTATCATCTACTAGCTGTGTGGTCTTGAGTAACTCATTTAAACGTTCTGATTCCATTTCTTTATTCTTGCTATTGGAAATTATAATGTTTTCAGAGATTATGTAAGTTATTAAGTTTTTGACTTAAATTAGGTAATGAATAAGTGAGGACTATACTATTTTGGTATGTTATATTTCTATTATTATGTCTACCAATTCTAAGATTCTTGGTATCTTTAATGCTGGCTAATCTCATTTCTCTTCTCTGCAACCACACTTTTTTCCTTATTAGTTTTCTTGTATAAGGTCAATGTTTGTAAAGCAACCCATAGAAACTTCAATACATTTCACCTGAAATAGAAACAAAAATATCTGCACTTCCATATTCACTGAGCATTATTCACAATAGCCAAGACATAAAGGTAAGCTAAGTGTTTGTTGACAGGAAAATCGAGTAAAATATATGGTATACACAAACAATAGAATATTTTTCGGCCTTAGAAAGGTAGAAAATACTGTCGTTTGTGACAACATGTATAAACCTGAAGACATTATTGCGAAGGTTAATAAAACAGATACAAGGGACATCTGGGTGGCTCAGTCATTAAGCATCTGCCTTCAGCTCAGATCATGAGCTCAGGGTCCTGGGATTGAGTCCCACATCTGGTTCCTGCTGAGTGGGGAGCCTGCCTCTCCCTCTGCCCTCCCCCCACCCCGCTTGTGTACATTTTCTCTCTCTCTCTCAAATCAATGAAAAAAATCTAAAATAAAAAAATAAAACAGATACAAAAGGACAGATATGACTTGATACACTTACATGCAGACTCTAGCACAGTCAAAATCTTAGAAGCAAAGAGTAGAATGGTCATTGTCAGGGATTGGGGCAAGGCAGAAATGAAGAGGTATTAGTCAAAGGGTACGAAGTTTTAGCTATGGAAGATAATACCAGAGATCTTCTGTACAGTGTGGTGTCTATAGATAATAATGCTGTATTGCTCATCTAAAAACTTATTATATGAAGTGTTTTCATTACCATCATCATCATCATCCAGAGGATGGGAGGAAACTTTTGGAAGTTACTGATACATTTATGGCATAGATGGTGGTGATGGTTTCATCTTTTTATTTCCAAACTCATCAAGTTGTATGCATTAAATATACACAGCTTTTTGAATGTCAGTCATACCTCAATAAAATAGGTTTTGGAAAAAAAAGGAAAGAAAGAAAAAGGCAGGGAAGTATTGCACAAATAAGGACTGACAGAGATGTATAGAATTTCTTTCTAGGTCTAGAAATGTATATACGTTTTCAAGTGCTAGTCATAGTAGCTTGCAGTTTCAGAAGAACATTGCTTGTATAAACAGGAGTTTTTTAAAGTTACCAGAAGCTGGTTTTTAATCAATAGATGAAATATAAACGTTGTGATTAATTCCAGTGAGCAATCAAGGTACATATAAGAAACTAGCACACTCCTTCCAACTTTGATACCATTTCCCAACCTTTGTGTAACAAGAGTAAAAGCAATTTAGGAAAACATTTCTATTTTCTCTGCATTTCTCACTTTGATTTTTGAAGACTTAATTCTCTTCCTTCAGAGTCTTTTAAAAAAAGACATAGAAGGGGATCAACCTAAAATTATGTCTTCATAATTTCAGTGACCCTAGCTGATGAACACTCAAGCTGAAACAATCAACTTTAATATTTTATCAACTCATATAAAAAGTACTTTCTTTTTTAAATTTTCTCTTCCCTCTTCTAGGTTAGATTCTCAAAAAACTTTCAGCCATCTAAAATTAAATCTATTCCTGATATTGATTTAGATGAAGATTAATATAGATTTCACAGTTAAGTAGTCTACAAGGGGTGGCCCTCACATATGGGAAGTTAAAATCAAAAATATACATACATATCTATTTATTCAAATGCAAACACATTCTTGATATTTACAAAAAAATAGAGTTATCTTTGATACTTGTGGTGTCTAATGTGTCAAGAAGTGTATACATGGACGGGACTGGAAAAGATTATGCTGAGTGACACAAGTCAAGTGGAGACAGTTAATTATCATATGGTTTCACTTATTTGTGGAGCATAACAAATAACATGGAGGACATGGGGAGATGGAGAGGAGAAGGGAGTTGAGGGAAATTGGAAGGGGAGGTGAACCATGAGAGACTATGGACTCTGAAAAACAACCTGAGGGTTTTGAAGGGGTGGGGGGTTGGAGGTTGGGGAAACCAGGTGGTGGGTATTAGGGAGGGCACGTATTGCATGGAGCACTGGGAGTGGTGAATAAACAATGAATACCGTTACACTGAAAAGAAATAAAAAATAAAAATTAAAAAAAAAGTGTATTAGTTGATTCTGTGTATTTTGTATCACTTTAATTTAAATATAACATACTATAGGAAGAATTTAAGGAGGGAAATATGTTGGAAAGGAATTATTTTCTGTCTGTTTCAGTAAAGAGAATGCTTAATGTAAATATTTAGAGGAAAAAAGAAATTCGGACAAAGGTGATAAGATAAAGTGATGTAAAGAAGGTATCATGAAGAAAGGAATCAAATAAAAGAAAGTTGCTGAACCCAAGAGCATTTTGGCAACTGTTGCCTTGTCATGAAGGGGATACAAACTCTTCATGAGTTTTATAAGTAGAGGGGCCTTCTGGTTTCTGCTTCCCTATCTTACATGTATGATTAGGATGAAATGTTTAGAGTAAAATCGTATATTTAGATGGTGGGTTTTTTTCCCCAGCTTTATTGAGGTATAATGAACAAATAAACATTGTACATGCTTAAGAAAGACAACATAATGCTTAAGCTATATCTACATTGCGAAATGATTACCCTATCAACCCAACCAACATATCCATTGCTTCCCATTGTTACCTTTTTTTTTTTTTTTGGTAGGAGAACCCTTGCTATTTACTCTCTTAGCAAATTACAAGTATGCAATACATTATTGTTAACTATAATCACCATTCTGTGCATTAGGTCTCCATAACTTCCATCTTTTAACTGAAAGTTTATACCCTTTGACCAACGCCTCCCCATTTCCCCCTCTTCCAACCCCTGGGAAATACCGTTTTATTCTCTGTTACTATTATATTGATGTTCTTAAGTTCCACATGAAAGTGATACCATGCAGGATTTCTTTCTGCATCTGGTTTATTTCACATAACATGATGTCCTCAGGTTCATCCATATTGTTGCAAATTATTTAGCTGTAAATGGTGGATTTTTTGTTAAAATCCAAATGAATTGATCTCAGGTGATTAAAGTTGAAGCCAGCCCGACTAACTAAGTGCTGAGCACCGTAACTCAAACTCTTCTAAATGCATATATTCTCTTATTTTATTTTTAGCAGTAAATATCATTTTATGAAGTGAAAGAAACTGTCTTGAAAATAAAGATCAGTTAACCCAAGTTATTTCAAGGCATCAATTTAAATACTCACTAGATTCTTCAGTAAACACTAAGGGGTAGTTATTTTTTTTATAGCTTTGTACTTTAGGAGAAACTGGAAACATATATTTGGCTTGAAAAATGTAACACTTTCCTTAAGATACTACAGGCTATCTAACAGATAATCAGACAGCCAAACGAGGCAGGCAATCAACATTTCAGGAAATTCTGTTATGCTAAAATTAAAAAACACAAAAACATGTATTAGGTAATAATTTGTAGTAGTAGTCATAAAAATTCTTAACCAGATGTCTTAAACCCAAAAGACATATCTAATTTTAAAGGTTTTTGGTTTTATTTTCTAAATAAAATTTTAGTATTCAAAAAGAAACTCTCGTGGGTATTAAGGGCAAGTATTGCATGGAGCACTGAGTCAGGTGCATAAACAATGAATTTTGTAACACATACACCAAAAAATTTAATTTAATTTAATTTAAAAAATACATAAAAAAAAAAAAGAAACTCCTCTCAGTAGCAACAGTAAAAAAAAGAATCACAGAATGTCAAAATACCTTGGTCATGAATCTGGTACAACACATGTATTTACAGAGGGTACCTGGGTGAACTATGGAAGCAGTATGCAAATGTGAGCATGGCACATAAATGGTGAACAATGTTTGTATTGTGCCACTCTTTGGGAAAGAAGTTGAAAAAAATTATCTCCTCAGATCAAGTCACACTTAAATTTACCATGGACTAGTTACTGTTGTTTCTAAAAGGAAAGAGATGTGTTTTTGTTGAGTTAAAAAATTATTATATCAGCTACATCCTTTAAATTGGCTTTGAAAAACACTTGTGTCTACCTAGTCATTTTAATCAGGTGCCTATGGGAACAACATATATTATCTCTAAAAATAAGAAATCATTGCTCATTTAGAAGACCTAATCAACACCAAAGAAGCATGATACTCAGAAATCAATGCTTTTTTTTATAACAATTACAAGTAGATTCCAACTGAAAATACAAGGAGAAAACTAATGGCTCACAGTTGTTGTGAAAGATATAAACGAATATTTGGGGCCAAGTCAGCAAATGTAACAAAGTGATTGTGCAAATACAACCACAAAGTCAAAAGCTGTAGGTAAAACTGACTTTCTAAATGGAAGAACTGATATAAAAATGGGCCAATTAAATTGTATGCAAAGTCATTATGTTCTTTCCTATTAAACCTTCATTGAGATTAGGATGCCATATCCTACAAGACTTTTGTCATATAGTTTTTTTTTCCCCCGACACTAAATATTTAATGAATCAAAAATATTAAAGAAAAATTAATAATCGTATTGCTCAACATGTTGCAAAAATGGCTCGTTTGATTATTTTCTTGGACTGATTTGTTTTAATTGGTATAGACTTGGTTTTTCACTAGCATCCCCCCTGAGTACTAGTTAAATGTTTGATTTTTGGGGCTTAAAATATTATGGTGTTTCTATATTTTCCACCACTTAGAATAAAAAATAAAGACTGTCCATAGCAACCAAGTGTCCACATCGGAAATAACATAACTGATACAACACTCACATGAAAGGATCTACCAGAAAAATAACACCTTTGAAAAATGCTATCACATCTCATCTCAGGCATGAACTGAGAGTTTATGAGTTTATTTCCTCCTTCCCATTAAAATTTCTTTCCACATGATATGTCTGAGGTAGAAATTAAGCAGCCTGGAATACTGCAATGTGATTTGTAAGATATCAAAGTTGAGGTAGAGTCTATGACAAATACTAAAAATTAAATACAATTAAATAGTCACTCAATGAAATTATTTGGTGGACAAAAGCCATGCTTGAAAGATCCCACTCTACTTGTGATCAAAATAGGTCCCTGTGATGGGGCAATGATGATATTAACTCAATGAAGACAGAATGTTAACATCTTGTTAATAAGTGTTGAACTGATTGCTGGGAACATATACCCTCCATGACCAGAGAGAGGCCAGAATATTATTTTCACCCTGTCCTCCAAAGTCCTCCTTTTCAAATCCAAATGAGAGTGGTGACTAAAATCCTAAGGTCACAATACCCATTGCAAAATTTGTGTGGAAGCCCAGATTGTCAATGACCTCAGCTTACTCTTTATTACAGGAATGAATTCAGTTGGGTAGTAAAAGCTGAGTTACTTGAGCTTAAATGTCACTCTCTGCACAGGGACTTGACAAATCCTCAGAAGTGAAGCTGGGAAAGCCTGCAGCCTCTACAGTTCAAATGACATCTGAACCCCCCAAACTCTTTAATATCCCCTTGATTCTAGCATGTGAACATGTTTTAATTTAGTATTCCTTTAATCAGCTTTGTGCCTATTAGAGGTAATTTTTCCATCCTCAAAGCCTTAGCTTTTATCCTACCTTGGTTTAGATTCCCATAAACTCACTCCTTGACATGAGGTAATACGCCAACTGTGTTTCAAAACATTATTTGGGTTCTCTAATTATATATTCCTGCTTATGACACTCTCTGTAAGAACATATCTTATGTAAACGCCATGATCTGTTTAACCATTTTTCAAAACAAACTTCTGTTGAAGGGTTAATGACTTCAGCTGAGTCCCTGAGACAGACACATCTGTCAGCTTGGTAGTGATATTAGTGAGAATATGAACATTAAGTGTTTTTTGTACCAGGAACTTAAGATGTATTAATTCATTTAATTAATTCATTTAATAGGATCCTCCTGTGAGGTAGAAACTATTATTGCTCTCAATTCAGAGAATTTCAGTAATAATATATGCAAAGGCATCACAGCTATTCAGCACACAAGTTGGATATAAACTTAGGTGAGCCTTAGAGTCAAGAGTCTATCTGTTTTCCACTTGCCTGCCCTGCTGATTGAGAAAGCCCTCCAGAAGGAGAGTAAGATAGACAATTGATGGTATTATCTACAACACATTTTTATCAATAAAAGCTTGGGGCATAATTTTTGTAGAGATAGTTGATCTCTGACTCCTTCTCCATTTCCTTTTGGTGTCTGTCCCTCCCCCTTGTCATATCTCTTCTTCACACTCACTCCCTACAGGTTCTGTCTTGGGTTCCAGGTCTCTCACTGTAGCTTTCCCAGTGAGCCTGTTCTTTTGACACCACATCTCTCACTGAAGTTTGTCTCTTTATTTTCTCCTACTGCTCTTTACTTTTCCTCCCCCAGGTTTTGTCTAGTGTGTACGGACAGTCAGTCTTCGTCTCAACTCCAGGAAATGAATTTCCAGTTCCAACCATGATCCCGTGTCGTAACCTTAAGCGCTAATTTTTATTTAGGGGCGTTTTCATGAACTATAGAAAACTGGAGGAGTGGTTTGGAAGGTTTATCAGAGTCTCCAGATAAATTGAATCAATATTGGGCATGTATGTGTGTGTATGTGCTATTTTAATATATACATTTATTTTTGTATATAGTACACACTACTCTATATTGTACATAGTACAGTATATAGTGTGTGTGTGTATGTGTGTATATATATATATACACATATATACATATATATATATATATATATATATACACACATATATATATGTGGTGGGTGATCTCATATAATTAGATGGAGAGATCTGTTTTAAGGAACCAGTTTACATGATTGTGGTGGCTGGCAAATCAGAAACAAGAAGGAAAGGCTGGCCCATTGGAAATTCAGGCAGGAGTGGACACTGCTATCTTGAGGTAAAATGCCCTCTTTAGGAAACTTCAATTTACTTTTAAGGCCTCTAATTGATTGGATTAGATCTACCTGCATTACACAGTAATCTCCTTTACTTAAAGTCAACTGATTATAGATGTTAAATACATCTTCAAAATATCATCACAGTGTAGTGTAAACCCTGACAGTTGTTTGTTGTTGTTTTTCTCTTTTAATTCAAGTACCTGAGTTAAGCTTTGCTTGCCCCCACTTCAGAGAGGCATCCACTTCAAAGATAGTGATCCTGAATAAACACATTTCCAGCCACATACTGAATAAAGGGCCAGGCCACCTTCCCACACTAAGGCTTCTTGGTTTTAGGGATATTACTTGATTGCAGTAACTGCACATTTGGCCATTTGTTTTTTCCTCTCATGTTTTAAATTTACCAACAGCAAATAAAAGCAGAAGCCCAGGTCCATTCTGTGTGTGTGTGTGTGTGTGTGTCTGTCTCTCTCTCTTGTGCAGGCCTTCTCTCTTTCTCTCCCCTTCCAATGACCTCACTGTGTGGTCCCAGATGTGCTATGTAATTTTTAGATCTTATAAGTAATATCCCTTCATTTTTTTTAAGTTTTACCATGGTTATCACTGAAGGGCATTTTTCAATATTAATAAGAACTACAGAGGCTAGCCCAACCACAACATTGGTTATTGGTAGGCTAAGACCAGCCCCCCAAAACAGTAACACCTAGATTACTGTTTGATAAATCAACAGAGTACCATAGCCCAGTCAAACTGTCACATAAAACAAACCATTACAGGAGGTATGATTGAGAGATCAAATCAACTAGCTTACCATATCACTTAGCTAAGAGGACCATGTACATATTTTCTGGGCTGAATCTGGTATGGAAGAAAGCATCTAATGTAGATTAATTTCAGCTCTGTGTCACTGATGTTACTTTTTTGGGAGGGGGATGGGGCTCTTCAGTAGCTAAGCTTTGTTCCAGAATGAGGAAATGTTGTAATTCCCAATACAGACAGGGCCTGAGGAGGACTAAACAATTCCTTTTATTATTCCTAGTAGTGATATCATTGGATCCATGAATTAAGAATTAGGATGTCACTTGGTCTTGGATCTGAGACAAAGTGATGAAAAGACAAAGAATAATTCAAAATTCATTCATTCAGAGTGATGTCCAGTAGTGGCTAAAAGCAGCTGTGACAGTAAAGGAAAAAGTGGTATCATAACAAAACTGTTACTGTAGTGTTAGCTTGGTCCAGCAGTCTTCACATCCCTGGGTCCTGGATCCCCTGTCAACTTCATCCCCCCACTTACCAATAGGTTCTTTGAGTGACCCACATTCTCAAAGTTTCTCTTTTTAAAAATGATTTCCATCTCTTTCAATGAAGAACCATGTCCGGTAAATTGTCTTTTTCTTCACAGTCTTACCTCTGTATGAAAAGTACACAGTGAAGACAATGATACTGGCCTGGTATCTTTCCTTTAATTACTTCCTTGCAATTACTGCCCTGGGACCCCTGAACAGAGCCTTGGAGTAGTCTGATGGGGAGAATTTGGGTTTGGGTCTCTTCATATGGTACAAATGGAGGTTGAAATTAAGTTTCTAATAATTTATTGCACTTGCTTTGTACATTTACTGTCAGCCCAGAAGCAATCCAGTGTTCTATATGGGCTATTTAAAATTTTTTAGCAAATTATTTCAGTTATCATTTCAACATAAAAATATAGCATGAAAGAAACTCAACTTACAACAGGATCATATCAAGTTTAATAACCATCTAGTATTATAGCCAGAAGTGAAATAAGAAAGTAAGACATTTCACCACATGAGTCCATAATGAATTTCAGTACAGATGCATTAAAGCTGAGTGAATTCAAATTTCAATAGAAAAGCTTGCTGTTGTGAAGGAGAGAAAGATAAGCAAACATCACTTGGTATAATAAAGTTTGTTGTAGAAAAAGGAAGTAGGTGAAAAGAATAACATTGAGAATAGGCTTTTCCCCCCTCTGTACCATGACAGAAGGGTAGTTTTTTTGTTGCTGTTTTGTTTTTGTTTTTGTTTTTTTAAGATTTTATTTCTTTAACTGACAGAGAGAGAGATCACAAGTAGGCAGAGAGAGAGAGAGAGAGAGAGGAGGATAAACAGGCTCCCACTGAGCAGAGCGCCCTACCCCATGCAGGGCTTGATCCCAGGATGCTGGTATCATGACCTGAGCAGAAGGCAGAGGCTTAACCCACTGAGACATAAGGGTAGTTTTTAAGGAAGTATTTTATGGAGTGAAATATGGGGGGGGAGGGAGATATTTTAAGGAGATAAAATCATTAAGGTAATAATAATGGCTAATATTTAGTCTGTGTCTGGCCATTCTTTTGTGCTTTATGAACCTTAGCTCACTAATCCTCTTCACATTATAAGGAAAACAATGAAATCATCTTTAATATGAAAATAACAAAAGTGAGACTTAATGAAGTAAAATAAATTGCCCAAGGTCTTGGAGTTAGTCAACACTGATATTGGTACTCAAGCAGTCTGACTTCAAAATTTGCGTTTCCAACCAATAAGATGGCCATAAAGAAGAACCTTAAGATGTGAACAGGATAAAAGAGGATTTAGGATGACCCTTAAGAGAGACAACGGGGATGAAGATATGGAAAGACTTGAAAGAGGGAAGGAGAACTGGTGATGAAAAAGATAGGATCTCTTCAAGTGAGATCTATTTTATTTTATTTTTTAAATTAATTTATTTATTTGAGAAAGAAATAGAGAGAGAGCAAGCATGCATACACAGCAGGAAGGGGGCACAAGGCCAGGGAATGGAGAATTATAAGCAGACTCCAAGTGAGCCCCCAGGTGGGGCTTGATCCCACCAGCTGAGATCACCACCTGAGTCAAAACCAAGAGTTGACACTTAACCGACTGTGCCACTCAGGCACCCCCTCTTTCTGTAAGATTTCAATGGCAGAATTAATAATTAATGATCAATGAATGAAGAGAGGAGAGAAATTGAGAATTACTTTCATTACTGATTTTTCAGTCTTGGAGTACCAGGTCATAGAAATGCTGAAATGGAAGGTCTGGGGGCAGAAATGGAAACATGTGAGAGAATAATCTATTGTCAGAACATGTTGAGTTTCAGTTGCCTATTTTGACACACATTCAGAAACATTCTTCAAGCAGGAAAACACCAGGAGAGAGACAAGATTGAAAGTGATACCGTATTGTTCAAATGAAAATACAGAGTGCCAGTTACATTTCAATTTCAGACAAATAACTTCTTTTTACTATCAATATGCTCCAAGTGTTATATTGTATTCTTATTTTTAAAACCCATTTTTTTTTTGTTTATCTCAAATGCAAGTTTCACGGGTTGTCCTACTATTTTATCTGGCATCTCCACTGCCTGGAGTTATAGATTTGAGTTATCAGCTTACAGAGAGGAGACCATGGTTTGCTCTGAGTAGATGACATTAACTTAACAAAAAGAATTTCTCAAAAGAGAGGGTAGAGTGTGGGGTCTGTGATAGAAGGCAAAGCATTGTCCCTGTCTCATTTACTCTGCCTTGTGGCTTTGTGGTGTTCTCCCAGTCTGCCTCCTGGCTCAGCCATATAATGTGCTTTGACCAATAATACAAGACAGAATTAATGGTGTCTATTCTAGGTATAGTTGTCCAATATCCTTGTAGGTGTCTACTTTGCTGTCATACTCATGCTGCCTTCATGAGAACACATCTGGTCATCTACTGCAGAATAAGAGATTTGTGGGGCAGAGTCAAGTAACACATGTAGCCACACCAACTGTCAGCCAACCCCCAGTCCTATTAGTGAACCCAGCTCTCGGATGAGTATCAAACTTATGGTTATATAACATTGAGGTGGGTGTGGTTGTCATAGTAACAGGCAAGAAGCCTTCTTATAACCATGCGTAGTATGTGTACTGAGGTACACAAACTTGTGCTGAGGTTGAAAACCCTCTATTAAAAAAAAAAAAAAAAAAAAGAAAACCCTCTATTTTTTTTAAATTTGTCGTTGGTTATTCTTAACTCATAGCTCACTATTGTATGATTTAGAAAAAGTAATTTCAACTCTCCAAATTACAATTTTCTCACCTATTCCAATGGAATAACAATAACTATCTCTTAAATTTTAAAGTTTAGGGGTAATAATGTCAGATTAAGTAAGTACACAATGAATATAAGTTATCATTATTAGCTGTATTGACACTGGCTTGTGGCTATGACTTTTTACACCAAGCAGAGTGCCTAGTGTATTGTAAATGGTTTATCTGTATCTATGGAAATGATGAATGAAGTATAAAGTTTAAAATAAAAATAAAAGCTTTTTTTATCAATAGGCTCATATAGTAATAAGAGGACTCCTAATATAATGGGTAATTTGGTATATATAGATAAGTAATTAATAGGCTGGTACTATCACAGATTTATTAAGTACATATTTTATGAAATACTGTCAATGGATCAGGCATTACTCTAGGCACTTAGGATTCAGTGATGAATAAGACAGAATAAGTCCTTGTCCATAAAGATTTTGCATTCCCTGAGAAAGACACAAAATATATGAGCAAACAAGCAAATATATAATACTTATTGGTGATAAGTGTTATGATAAAAGAGCTACATAAGGGACTAGAGGCCAGTGGCGTGGTCAGGAAGTCACATGATACTGTCATAAATGATGCTACCAGGTATCTTGGGTTGATTTTTGAAGTTGAGTAGGAACTCATGATGTAAAGAGAGAGCATACCACCTGAGGTGATGCAGGAGCTAGGATAAAGGCAAATAGTTGAGAAGAATTCTGGATTATTTAGGGAATGACACACACTAATACAGCCGATGTCTACTGAACTCCACATCTCATGGACCAGTTCTGATCCAAGCTCTTTTGCAAGTTGACTTTTAACTTAATTGTCTTAGATTTCCTTCCATTCTAGCACATTGAGAGCTGCATTGTTTTCTTCATAATAAAATTATGTGCCATCCCAAGACACATAAGGAGCCATATCAAACAAAGAGCTTTTAACAAAGAGACTAAAGGGTGAAGGGAAGCTTGGCATCCTGAGTATAGCCAGGGTCCAAGAGACACATGGTTACCACAGACTTAAGAAAAATGGATAAATAAGTCAAGCAGAGAGAGTCAATTATCATTTGGTCTCACTTATTTGTGGAGCATAACAAATAGCATGGAGGACAAGGGGTGTTAGAGAGGAGAATGGAGTTGGGAGAAATTGGAAGGGGAGATGAACCATGAGAGACTATGGACTCTGAAAAACAATCGGAGGGGTGTGAATTGGCGGGGGTGGGGGTGGGAGGTCGGGGTACAAGGTGGTGGGTGTTATAGAGGGCACGGATTGCATGGAGCACTGGGTGTGGTGCAAAAATAATGAATACTGTTTTCCTGAAAATAAATTCATTAATTTATTTAAAAAAAAAAAAGAAAATGGGTAAAATGCTGTAAGTATATTAAGGACGTCACACAAAAGTTACCAGTTGCTTGCAGAGATGAGAGAAGAGATACAGGAAGCCTCTACAAGTTCTGACCTAAGTGGCTGTATGGGTCACAATAACACTGTCAACCAATTGGACTATAAAACCTATAGATGTTTCCTATAGCCCATAGCAAGGTGCTTGGTGGATACATAACCAAATGTATAACAATATTAAGCCTCAAAGTCTTCAAGTTCATAGTTAGAGCCATAGAGAGATCCATAGCTTCACCCTTGTCCTCCACATTCTGGAGACCAGCAATTATATTTCTTGAATTATAAATATTAAAAAAAAAAAAAACTTTTATTCAGACTTAGAAAATTGACCAGTTATACTGTTTTTATTCTATTCAGATATATGATCAAGTATTTACTAAACTGTCCTTTAATATTAATAGAGCAGCTTTTATTGGTTAAAGAGTTTTTATATTGATTTTTTCTAAGATTTTATTTATTTATTTGACAGAGATCACAAGTAGGCTGAGAGGCAGGCAGAGAGTGAGGGGGATGCAGGTTCCCTGCTGAGCAGAGAGCCCGATGCAGGGCTTGATCCCAGGAACTGAGATCATGACCTGAGCCAAAGGCAGAGGCTTAACCCACTGAGCCACCCAGGCGCCCCATTTATATTGATTTTTATCATTAGATTGCCTATAACCAATTTGAAGTCAGTAATGAGATGTGATTATGATTATTATGTCTAAAACTATTTTCAGTGGAGGTAATACATTTTACTTTTTGCATCTAAGTTTCAAGAAATTATTCTCTCTCTCATTCTATCCTTTAACATTAATCCTGGATCCTAAATTATGTGATTTCTATTCACTAGCACCCAAGGGGCACACCTAACACTGTCATGGCTTCTTTGAAATGAGGACATTTATCTTTAATCAGGATATTTTCCCCCTGCTCACACTCAGAAGAATGTAACATCTTACTGATGTAAGAGATGTAAACAAAATTTCTCCCAGTAGAACTATTTAGCGACTGCAATTTAGAAATGTGTTTCGTGTTCCCAGCTTCCAAGTGTCTAACAATGTAACCCAGAACATCAACATAGCTTTTGCAATATGCTTCTAAAAGCCATGACATTCAGGAGAATCACTAATTATGTTTGGCCACAAATCAAATTTAATAGCATCTGGACAGTTCAGATCAAAAATCAAAAAGACCTTCAAATAAGGGCAGCATTTAAATCTAGTATGCATGATATATAAGGTCAAACTCAGTACAGTGTACTGTCCGTCTGGAGGTAATTATGTTGAGCAATCACATACTCTGTGTTCCAAGTAATGGTTCTTTAAAAGGCCTATAATTTCTTATGTATGTTTGTCAAGGCAAACTTTATATGTACCTACACCTCTTAGAGAGCACACATAAGTGTGCAAACTAGTTCACATATTGTTACATTTTAGACAATGGAAAATAAACAACCAAATTTATAAATCATATAGAATAATAGCTATAGTTATCATTATTATTAATCTATAGGGATCATGCATTGTACTTTTTGGTTAGAGCATAAACTAATCACCTGAAAATTTTTTCTATTTTATCACATAGATTTAGAACACACTGTTTTATGTATGAACATACTAAGGTTTATGCATTAATAGTGAGATTAAATGAATGCAGAAGGGATCTTTTGGAGATCCTTTGAATTGACAACTTCTAGTTTCGCAGCTCTTGGGCAGGTAATCATCTGGTTCTCAGGTCATCCTCACATAAATATGGAAAGCATATTCTGTAAGTCACCAGGCCCTGATCTATGAATTCTTCTCTCTTTTTTTTTTTTCTCTTACTTTCCTTGTTAGGTTTTTCTGATTTAAAATGTAAACTTTTCACCCAGGTAAAAAGGTATCAGTTCTTGCTGTGGCAAATTGTTCTTACAGTAATATTTTCCCTTTCAGTTTACAGAAGGATAAAAAGAATTTCTCAAGACATAAGTCATAGGGGTCCAAGTATGAATCTGAGTGGATTCAGACATGTCTGGTCATGTCAGACAAACTGGTGAAACAGGCTGTTCTGGGCACTTTAAAAGTTGGCTAAGAAACTTTCTAAAAGAGAATTCAATCTGTGCTCACTGTTGATGTACCAAGAGGCTTGTTCCAAAGGGTGAACTGATATAAAAATCCAAAAAGAAAGTTCCTCATGAGAGATTGAGGAATGAAGAAAGAGCGAGCCAGGTTGTTTGGCCCTGATGGAGCAATGGGGCCAGAGTTTCCATCCATGGGAGACTCTTGTCAGTAAAGCATCTTGTATGTGCCTGAGGTTTGACTCTGTTCATTCATGAGAAGATCTACAAAATATTAAGAGCCTTCTGACAGAGTGTAAAGAGAAATCAGAAAAGAACCCTCCCATACACCTTTATTTCCATAGGACACGGTACCACTGAGTTCCAGTGCACCATGACAATGCTAGATAGAGCAGCCTTATAAGGGACAATAGCCCTCAGTAGATACCAACTACAGAAATATAGTTCCTACCCAGGAAATGAGTGATACTTTCTAATCTCCTCCCTTGCTCATATACAAAGTTTATAAAAAAGCAAAGAAATGTCTGGCCAGACTGGTGGGACTAAGAAGGTATTCAGCAAGGGAAGGCATGGATAGGAAGACCACAGGAGGTAGGTATTAAGGATTACACTTAATGTGATCAATCACTACTTTGTACATTTGAAACTAACAATACAATGTATGGTAACTTACTGAAATTTAAATAAAAACTTTAAAAAAGGAGATATCTAGGACAGTAAAAATATTCTGCATGGTATTATAATGATAGATTCATGTCATTGTGTATTTGCCCAAACCATAGAATGTATTACACCAAGAATCAACCCTCATGTATGGGCTGGGTGATGGTAATGTGTCAATGCAGGTTTATAAGTTATAACCAATGTACCACTCTAGTAAGACATATTGATACTGGGGGAAGTTTTGCAGGTGTGGAAGCAGAGGGTATGTAGGAAATCTCAGTACCTTCCTCATGGTTACATTGTGAAACTAACACAATGCCTTAAAAAGAAAGAAAATATTTAGCTAGTAGCAATGTCACACAGAAACATGTACTTGAGAGGAAATATGAGAATGACACAATCCTTAGTAGTTCCAGGAATACTTTTTCTCTTTTTTGAAGATTTTATTTATTTATTTGACAGAGAGAGAACAAGCTCAAGCAGGGGGAGAAAGAAAGGGAGAGCTCCATGTGGAACTCCAGCCCAGGACCTCAAGACCATGACATGAACTGAAGGCAGATGCTTAACTGACTGAGCCCCCCAGGTGCCCTGTTCCAGAAACACTTACAGGACATTTTAGAGGAGTGATACACACACACACACACACACACACACACACACACACACACACATGTTAAAGGAGAGATAGGGCAAGTCATTTTCATTAACTTACTATTATTCCCTATGTGTTCTCAAGCTTGTATAATGTGGTGGACTATAAACTGTTGCATCATTCTCTGTATACCAATAGCCACAGATCTTAATGCTTCATAAGCAATTTTTTATATTAGTTGCAAAAGAATCTGATACATAATAAAAATTAAAACATCAAACAAAACCAATTTAGATTTTGAGAAACCATTTTATTGGACAAAGCAAAATACAAAGTTTCTTTAAGACCTTCTAGAAAGATACCATTATGGTAATGGTGGCAAGAGAAGTAAACCAAATGAGGAGGGCAAACTCAGGTGGCTTTCTATATTGAATATTAATTTAAGGTGATGGGTTCTGGGGACACCTGGGTGACTCAGTCGGTTAAGCATCTGTCTTCAGCTCAGGTTGTGATCCTGGGGTCCTGGGATTGAGCCTCGCGTTAGGCTCCCTGCTCCATGGGGAGCCTGCTTCTCTCTCTCCTTCTGCTTGCCATTCCCTCAGCTTGTTCTCTCTTTCTCTGTGTCAAATAAATAAATAAAATCTTCAGAAAAAAATATGTTGGGCTCTGGATGTAAAAGCACCAAATATTTGTAAAGCAGTTTAACCATTAAATAGCTATCAATTTGTTCTGGAGAATATAGGTTAGATGTTTTGGGAATTGAAGTACAAAAATAGGACCAAATAAATGGGAAGGCTTTCCCTTTGCATCCAGTTTCAACAATAGTTTTAGTAAAAGGTAGAGAATCCATATCCTCCATAGCACAGTGGGCGGCCGCAGCCATATCTTCGGGCTCCCCAGCCCCAGCCCAGTGTGGGGAAGCTGCCACATCCCCAGCCACTGCCACAGCCCAGGCCACCAAAACCTCCACAGCCATAGCCCAAGCCACCGAAGCCTCCACAGCCATAGCCCAGGCCTCCGTAGTAGTTGCCATAGTAGAAGCTCATGGTGTCAAGTGTGATGAGTTGGTTTGTGGTTCAATGCAAGAGTCAGAGTGTGAATGTCGACTTCTTTACAAGGAGACTTATATACTCTGATCAGAGAATGTGACAAAACATGTGCCCCTCCTTTGGTGTCATTACATGAGTTATATTTGCCTGACAAAATTAATTAATCTGTGGTCCCCCGACCACAGGCACAAGAATGTCTGAACCTGCTTGGCTACATAGTTAGGTTGTGGAGCAGAGCTTGCTGCTATAATCTTAGAATGATTTGTTATTTCTTCAAAGTATTGACATACCAAATCCTAAATAAAATACTTGATTGACAGTCACTTGACATCAATCACATTAAATATTGTTGAATTTCTAATTAAATATCTTCTCCTCACTGACATTTGAGGGTTGTTGTAATTGGTTCTACAAAACATACACACAGAATAATAAAGTCAAGTCTCTTAAGTTTATCAATTTCTTTAAAAGGCATATGTATTTTGTATCATGAGAAACAAAGATGCACCGCTCTTTGGAATATAAAAGACACTTTCTGTCAAGACAGATTTCATTCACTTGCCATGTGTAGCAGAAAACAACCACCACAAAAGGGCACCTGACTTCTACAGTTTTAAATTTTTGGCCATGTACAATTAATAGATTTATTTTCGGCTTTAAATGCCAGCATACTTGTTTGGGTTTAAATATGGAATTGGAATCACTCATGGAAAGCTTATCACAACAATCAAAAATCCATCTTGTGGGAAGCCTTCCCACAGTACCTTTTCTTTCTTTCTTTCTTTTTTTTTTTTAATCCTGGGCCCTTTCTCCAGAATATGTTCTAGTCTCCCGCTACCACAAGTGCAGATTATTTTTGCCTCCCTACATCATTTTCCTGTCTTTCTCTGCCCTTCATCACTTTTCTATGTACCTTAGATTTTTTTTTTCAAATCTTACGCCAAACATCACCCAAATTTCTTCCTCCATGATTCACTGCTGCATTCAGGTATAAGTGTGAAGTGGGGAAAATGGTTTTGGCTCTAACTCTATGTTCAAAAGAATACAGCATCCTTCTTCCTAGATCTCCGTAGTCAATATCATGGATTTGCCTCTGTCTTCACTTTGGTTAGTCTGGGCCCGTTTTTTCCTCTATAAGTAATTTCTAACTTGTCTTTCCTGAGATATCAACTAGAACCTTCTAGGATATTGACAATGTTGTTAAAACTCCTAAAATCATCTTAAATTTTAGAAGAATTTGTACAACCTGGAATACATAAGAAATTTCCTACATGTGTGGAACGATTTTAAAGAAAGACAAGAGGGGTGCCTGGGTGGCTAAATTGGTTGGGCATCTGCTTTCAGCTCAGGTCATGGTCTCAGGGTCCTGGGATTGAGCCCCATTTTGGTGGAGGGGTCCCCACTCAGAAGGGAGTCTGCTTCTCCCTCTCCCTCTGCCCTTCTACCCTGCATGTGCTCTCTCTGTCTCTCTCAAATAAATAAATAAACACTTTAGAAAAAATAAAAAGAAGAAAATAAGGAATTACTCTTTGGAAACAGATGGCCTGATATTCACAGAGTTCCTCACCTGAGCCCAGAGAGTTAGTCAGTGATACCTAAAGCCCTATGCAAACGTGCCCATACCTTGACACTTGGGACTCCCGAAACTTGTTTTCTATAACAATAACCATTTGCTAAGCTTTTGCTGAGATTTATAAGTAATATGACACAGTCTTTGGATGGATCTCTCCACTGACCTGACCTAGTATCTAAATAAAACCTGGTATTTAGTTGGCACTCAGTATTTTTTGAAAGAGTTGTATGACTTTCACTGGTATTAAAGCAAGGATCATGCATATCATAACCAAAGCAACTGATCTGCTGTTGTAGGAAATGTTTTACAGCTGACATGAGTTCCAACAGGCTTTCTGGTTTCAGAGTGGCACTAACCCCAATATTAGCCTTTAATCTCCATGCTATTCTAACCCAACTGCATTCCATTTTTATTCCTCATTTTAGAAATCAGCTAATTGATAGAATGAATATTTTCATTTTTAATGAATCATTTAGAACTATGAATAAATTGTATAGCATTAAGGATTCCACAGTCTCCTTGTGTAGCTCTGTCAGAGCATGTAACTATGATTGAAAGCTTTTAATTTTTTTTTTTAACATTTAAGACTATCTCTACTTTATAAATGGAAACAATATGGGACACAAATGAAAAATCTCATTAACAATAAACGTTAAATGTATTTTCAAAAAAAAAAAAAAACAAGACTTTGTTATTCATCACTTATAAATGTCCATCCATTATAAAAAAAAAAAAAGAAGAAAAGAAAAAAGAATTCGAAAAATATGAAACAAATTTGTTTTTCCCCATATGCATAAGTGAAAAATGTACTTTGGAAATTTCTTTGGGGGGTATTATTTTTCATCCATTCAGTGGAACAAAAGCAGATGTGGATCATCACTATTATTATTATTATCATTATTATTGTTGTTTTATGTTTTCGTTCATTGGCCAAGTTGCTATTCGCCTTGTTGGATGGAGGATTGAAAAATGTTCTCACATTTCCCTAGCAGTGAAGAAGTCTTTTATAAATTCCAAACATTTTATCTCACCTCAGGTGCAGATTCATATAATCTAAGCAGAACAAAATTATGATAATATTGATTATACTAAAAATGTCAATAGCAGTAATAATTGTATTGATTACTGCTCGTCAGGCCCAAAGTGCCAGTCCTTAGAGGTAACTAACCAAATGGAAATGTCAAACTCCACAGAGTGATCCTTCAGTAGAGTAAGTGACTTGGCTCTGTTTCCCCTGCTCAACAACCCCTAGGCATCACAGACTGAAAGAAGAGGTCATCGTGGGTTTTTATGTTAGTTGGTTTTGTTACCTAAAGTTGAATTTTAGCACTGTTCATTGCTTAATTATATCCAAAGGCAGATAACCTACAAATTGACGGGTGACGTTCTCTATGTCAGAACAACAAAAGTGTTAAAGAAAGAAAATCTTAATCTAAGAGATCAATTTCCATAAAATCAGTTGTGACAATTTAGCTTTTCTTATAAGCATGACCAGAACTTTCAAAATGGTTTATTTGACAACATTCAAGAAGAAAATAGATAAAAAGAGTAGAACCATAGTACAATCGAATTCTCTAGTCTTAAAATGGCTTATTCTGAGGTTCCCTGCCAGCAATAGCAGATATGGGATAGCATTACAGAGTTTAATGTCCCTTTCAAATCTGTAACTCTGTAGTTTCATTTTATCCCTTTTTTATTACATTGGCCCAGCTTATACTAAGTATCAATAGGTTCAGTTTTAGGAAAAATTTAGAAATTCTGAAGATGCTATTCAGTTTTAGGAAAAATTTAGAAATTCTGATATTTTACCTATTTTATTTCTTATTTCTCATACAGTAATCCCCTCTTATTCACAGGGCATATGTCCCAAGATCCTCAGTGGATGCCTGAAACCACAGATAGTACCAAATCTTACATAGACTATGTTTGTTTCTATACATACATCCCTGTGATAAAGTTTAATTTATAAATTAGGCACAGAAAAGATTACCAGTAGTAACTAATAATTAAATAGAACAGTTGAAACAATATACTGTAATCAAAGTGATGTGAATGTGGTCTCTGTCTAAATACCTTTATTGTACTCATCCTACTTCTTGAGATAATAAAATGTCTACGTGATGAGATGACATGAGTTCAGTGCCATAGGCGTTGGAGGTAGCGTGAGGCTGCTTTTGATCTTCTGACCATGTGCCTAAAGGGGAATCCTTTGCTCCCACCTGTGGATGACCTCAGGTAACTGAAACCACAAAAAATAAAACCACTGATAATTAAGGGGGGGGCACGCTACTGTCCAATATCCATAAGATGGTCATTTTTGAAGGGATGAATGGGATATAATTTTTAAAACAATTATTGAATGGTATTTGGGGTCAGTTGGAGCCACACAACATTTTGCCTCATAATGATATTTCTGTTTGTATATTATTCTTACTGCACTACAGATACTTCAGTGTGAAGATGATGATGATTATGATGATGATGATGAGCAGTGTCCCCATGAGACAAGTGAGATGAGGGAGATGAATGACCCAAGTTCATGTTTGATTATCCAGTTTATCATTAACTTTTATGTCTGTCTTATTTTGCATGCATAACAAATAGATGAAAGCAGACCATGAATAATGGAAGATCATATATATTTCAAAGATTCATAGGAAAACAGAGTTTATTTTCTATGAAAATTTGGCAATGTAGATTATGAGATTTGTGGAAAGTTTGCTCTGATTGGGGTTGTAATGGTGTGGTTGTCGAGCAACTACAAATATCTAGATGGAACACCATTGTTTTTATAAAACAAAATAAAGGAAGACAATAGGCATGGAAGATTAGTTGCAAATTTTGAACTCCATTAAAAAATAGAAGTAAATAAATATGAAATATGTAAAACAACTCATTTTTTTTAAATACAGGAAGATTTAACACTCCACAGTTGATTTTTTGCTGCCAAATTCAATTTTGAAAGATATACTAAAGTAAAGAAAAAGAATAACATTCTATTGTTTTGAATTAGTAATTCTCAAATCAGAGTTCTTTTTTATACATTAATATGTACACACACATTTGTAATTGTGTGTACTGTATTTCTAATTATTTTCTATTTCAAGTTAGGTCATTTATTGGTGTTCAACATAAATCATCTGTTAGTGCCCAAACTCGGGATGCCAGAGGACATTATGCAGATACCTTAAAATAATAAGTTCTCTGAAATTCTCAGATTTCTCTTGGCAAATAACCCAGGGTAATCTCAGTGTGTTGACTGAAGAATGTGTGGTCAATCTGCTCATGGCAACAGATTTCAGATTATTAGGGTAGTAGTTTAGTAGAAGCTAGAGAATCCATATCCTCTATAGCATGATGGGCAGTGGCAACCATGTCTGTGGTCTCCCCAGCTCCAGCCCCATCTGTGAAAGCTGCCATGTCTCCAGCGGCAGCCACAGCCTGGACTACAAACCCCCAAGCCACAGCTCAGGCTTCCGTAGTAGCTGTCATAGAAAATCGTGGTGTCAGGAGTGGTGAGCTTGTTTGCTGTTTAAAGCAAAATACTGAGTGTGAATGTCATATAGCTGTGCTTATATCCCCTGAGCAGAAAGTGTGATAAAACATGGGGCCATTCCTTTGTATCATTACAAATTATTCATTCACTTGAGGCAACTCATTAATCTGTTTGCTGACACAAGGAGAGGTGCACACTCATTAAAATTTCTGAGCTTGCTTAGCTGCCTCGTTAGAACACCCTTGAACTCATTACATTCTTTCTGTTTTAATGAGAAAAGAAATCAGTCTTCAAAATCACAAAATAAAAATTCCCTGCATAGAATTCTTCATCACTAAACATATTGCATCATTCATATTTGATGGTGTTTTCTCATTATTTTCTCATCTCCCATTTTCATAACACTCTCTAGGTACTTGTATTTTACTTCCATCTAGATTAAAATATACTGATCACATTTAAGATTCTTAAATATATCAAATTCTCCAAATGTCAAGTTTATTTCTCAAGTTGAATACACACACACACATACACACACACACACACACACACACACACACACACGAAAACTATTTTGACTTTATACATCAGTTTGTAAAACATACTTTTGGTTAATCAACATAGGAAAATTTATTTCAGAAACTGAGAGACCACCCAAGAGACTAAATTTACTTTTATAGTCAATCAATCAATCAATCAATCTGTAAGCAGTTCAAAAATATTTTCTTTATACACTACTCATTTTTCCAGATCAGGCCATCCCCAAAGTATTAGTTAAAAATGCAGATGACCTTGCCTCATGGTTTATATTAATCCTTTTTATCTTTACCTTTCTTCATAATCCATATGTCATATCTTTTATCAAACCTCTCCTTAAATCTCATAATCTCATTCTACATTCCTCCCCAATACATACTTTCAGCAGTTAGGACTTTTGTTCTTACCCATGTGTTCCATTCAGTATTTCATCCCTCTATTCATATCCCTAATTTCATCATGGTATCTTTATTCTTATATTTTCTTTAGTTATGTGTGTGTCCACCTTTTTATTTTTCTCTCAGGCAATATGCAAACTTTTTTATGCTATTACTTATTTACTAAGGCTTTAGTTAGTTGTTGTTTTTTTAACATATATACTCTTAAAATCGTATAACATTTTTAACAGAGTCTCTTAACTTGAAAATCCCCAAGAATGAATGTGCAATCAGGAAATAACTGAATCAGGAAACATGGAAAGTAGAGGGCTTCTGCTCACTGGTTGTTCAGCTCACTCTGTGAAGACAATAAACCAAATCCAAAGTTTAAGCCCCACTGGAGCATGATCAGATCTTGGACTTGGGTTTTTAACAGTGTGTTTACTTTATATGACCTTAGACATGTTACAGAACATTTTGTTTTGTTATTGTTGTATTGCATTGTTTTGGTTTTGAAATTTATAAGTAACATTTATAAGTAACAATTTATAAGTGACATTAAATAAATGTAACATTATAAGTTACATTTATAAGTAACATTTTATTTATTGAAATGTAATTGATATATAATATTACACAAGTTTCAGGTATACAACATGATGTTTTGATATTTGTATATATTGTGAAATGATCACAATAAGTCTAAATAACATCTACCACCATACACAGTTATAATTCTTCTTGTGATGAGAACTTTTAAGATTTACTCTCCTAGAGATTTTCAAATATGCAGTACAGTAGTATTAGCTATAGTTACCATGCTGTATAATACATCATTATGAATTACTTATTTTATAACTGATTTATACCTTTTAACCCCTTTCACCCATTTTTACTATTCCACTCCCATCCTCTGCTTTTAGCAACCACCAATCTATGAGCTCAGTGTTTAGTTTTTTTAGATTCTGCATATATATGAGATCATACAATATATGTCTTTCTCTTGACTTACTTCACTTAGCATATGCCCTCAAGGTCCATCCATGTTCTTATAAATGGCAAGATTACCTTCTTTTTTTATGGATGAGTAATACTCCATTCTATGTGTGGTGTGTGTGTGTATTATTCTTTCTTTAATCATTTATCCATTGATGGACCCAGGTTGCTTACACACATGACTACTGTAAATAATACTGCAAAGAACATGGGAGTACAGAACTTCCTGACTTAGTGTTTTTGTAACATTTTAAAATATTTTATTTATTTATTTGAAAGAGAGAGAAAGTGAGAAAAAGAAAGCATAAGCAGGCAGAGGGGCAGAGGGAGAGGGAGAAGCTGACATTCTGCTGAGCAAGGACCCCAATGCTGGGGCTCATCCAAGACCCTGGGATTACGACGTGAGCAGAAAGCAGACACATAAAACCCTTAAGCAACTGAGCCACTCAGGCGCTCCAATACCATTTTTGATCATTCATTCTCCCAGCTGGATTTGTTAATTGTTCTTACAAACAAAAGCATTTGATGAATTAATGAAAAATTGTATTCTACAAGCTATAACTTGTAGCAATTCTCTAAGATAGAATATGGATTAAAATGGTTTTCAAGTTTTAAAGGAATATTTAACCCAGTATTTGCCCTGACTGTTAAATCCTTTTGCCTTCTTATCAAAATTTATTCTATTTCTACTTTCCATTTTGAAAAAAAGTTGGAAAAATTTTTAATTCTCAAAAAGTCATTTTGAAGCCAAACAATCACAAATCTAATGCATTTAAGAATCCCATGAATGGTGGGGCGCCTGGGTGGCTCAGTGGGTTAAGCTGCTGCCTTCAGCTCAGGTCATGAGATCAAGTCCCTCATCGGGCTCTCTGCTCAGCAGGGAGCCTGCTTCCTTCTCTCTCTCTCTCTCTCTCTCTCTGCCTGCCTCTCCATCTACTCGTGATTTCTCTCAGTCAAATCAATAAATAAAATCTTTAAAAAAAAAAAAGAATCCCATGAATGGTTAACTAAATCTGCTAGATTGTTTGACTGTGATGACTAGTTTATATGCTTATTTCTAATGCAAATAACTATGTCCATATAAGATAAAAAGCAATATATTTCACAAATTTTTTAAAAAGCTCAATAATGAAATCTATCCTTATTCAGGTATTTTCCAAAGAAGAAAAGGAGTATGTGATTAAGAACAAAAAGTTGTGAAATAATACCATCAAATATATAAAATAAATATTTTTATTGCTTTGTTTTTTCCTGAGTTAAAAAATAGAAAAATGATAATGTCCTTTGGATATGAATTATCTTTGAAAACTGAGAATGTATTTTTTTTTAAGTTTTTGTTTTTCTCTTAATTTGGTGGATTCAATGACTTAGATGATTCTTTGTCATTCTCTTTTCATGGACTTTCTGCAAGGAAGCAATGACTTGATGTGAAACTCAGATCCTGTACTGATGTATGAAATGATGAAAATATATTCTCCACTGGCCAAATTATAGTTTTTATTTGAAAGTTAAGAGCACTTTTTCTTCTTTAATTTGATTTTTTCAATGTTCCAAGATTTATTGTTTATTCACTACACCAAGTGCTCCATGTAATACATGCCCTCCTTAATAGCCACTGCCAGACTCACCCAACCCCCCACCCCTGCCCCTCCAAAACCCTCGGTATATTGTATTTTCTCAGAGTGCACAGTCTCTCATGGTTTATCTCTCCCTTTGGTTCCCCACAACTCACTTCTCCTCTCCTTCACGCAATGTCCTCTGTGTTATTCCTTATGCTACACATGTAAGTGAAACCATGTGATAATTTACTTTCTCTGCTTGACTTATTTCACTCAACATAATCTCTTCTAGTCCTGTCCATGTTGATACTAAAGTTGGGTATTCATCCTTTCTGATGGAGGCATAATACCCCATTGTATATATGGACCATATCTACTTTATCCATTCATCTGTTGAAGGGCATATTGGTTCTTTCCACAGTTTGGCGACTGTGACCATTCCTGCTATTAATGTTGGGGTACAGATAGTCCTTCTGTTCACTAGTCCGTATCTTTGGGTCAGTTGTGCAATTGCAGGGTCATAGGGAAGCTCTATTTTTAATTTCTTAAGGAATCTCCACACTGTTTTCCAAAGTGGCACTTCTGTTATAAATTCAAAATATTTTTCCTTCACTCAGACAAAAATTATAAAATAGGGTGTAATAGTATATGAAAATGTACCTTACTAAGAGTGTCATAGACAGTGTTTCTCAATCTAATTACATAGATGGCTGTTTTTGTGTTTTTTGTGGTTTTTTTTTTTTAGCCCTAGAGGAAATGTTTATAGACTGCAGAACTATTTATTACCTGTTCAAATGTGAAACAATGGAGCTCTACTCCTGAGATACAACTGTATCTCATTTACTGTGTACACTGATAGTCCACAACATCCAGACTGGATTAGCTAAAAGGCTAGCTGATAACTGATGGCCAAGAAAAGTTATTTTTATGTAGACTGAATAAGTCTGTGCCTTTGAAGGAAGACTTCTGATAGAGATAGAGAGATGCGTAGAGATAGAGATGAAATCCAGATAAAACTAACATTGAAAGTAAGTTTTAATTCTCTATATTATAACAACAAAATGTTACAGAAATGGTTTTTCTATTTAAAAAATGTAATCCTTCACATCCTCATAAGGCATGTATGTTCATGGAAGCTCAGCAGAACTTTCAAAATACAGGGAGAAAATACAGGGCAGAGAAAGCTACATTGTTGCACCTAGATTCAGAAGATGTTGGCCTTGGTCCTGATTCTGTTACTAGAGCTTACCTAACTCTGTAGAAGCCCATTACTTTTCTGAGGGTGTGTGTGTGTGTGTGTGTGTGTGTGTGTGTTTACCTGCAAGATATGATGCATAGCCTTGCTGTCATTTAATGTCTGGTTTTGGCAAGCTTATGACACTACTATCTAATTGAATCAAATATATTTTACCTATTTTGGCACATTAAAAAAATCTTAATTTTTGCTGTTACCTGAGTATATCATTTGATTTTAGGAAAAAAAATTGGTATTTTCTTATATCTTTTTTCTTATTTCATCAGTAAGATCTCCACTCCTGTTTATTTGTATCAAAGAAAATTCAGATCTATTAGAAGACTCTGTGGATTTAGCTGTGTTTAGCATCAGTTTAAGCTAAAAAATAAATTAGTTCAAAATTATGTCTGGTTGTTTCTTTCCCTTATTGAGCTAAAAAAATTCTTCAGTATGAGAATGGTGGTAGAGAAGAATGCCATGTCTAGTTGTGAAAATACAGTAAGAATGTAAGAGAACTAAATAAAAAGTCTTAATTAAAATGCTTTGAGTTAAATGATCTCACAGGAAAAAATTTACCCCAATTCATTACTGACTTATAGGTCAGCTGCTTGATGCAAATGTCAAATGAAATAATGTGCTGAAGAGTATGATACACAGGATGAGATTATTCAAATTAAAAAATTCTTGGAAAGGCCATTTATTTTATAATTAGACTAGTGAAAAATATTTGATCTATTATCATTTGATTGTCCTTAAAATAAAAAAGCCAAATGAATTTTGAATAAGTGGAAAGATTTATTATGCATTATTGTGAATTAAAAATGTGATTTGACTTATATAAAACACATATATTTGATAAATAAATACATAGATATATTAAATTGCCTTAGCTTTTTGTTGTTCACTTAAATATAAACATTATCTAAATAAAAGCAAGAGTCTGAAAAACAATCTGAGGGGTTTGAGTTTGAAAAATATTAAATTACAACCATTTAAACTTTTTTTTTTCATTTCAGTCTAGAATTATTAGTTTTTACATCTAGTTGTATGCATATTTGTGAGGTATATGAAAAAAAAAGTTTCTAAACCAGGAAGATTGCTTCCCTCATTGACAAATGAGTAACATTTTCCTTTCAGTCTTGTAGAGTCTTAATGTACAGAGCAGGCAAAATAACTATTGTGCCTCCATCACTCCACACTTAATCAGGTAATAGTTCCACATCTGCGGATGTGTCTTATAGGGCTAAAAATAAGAACAGTATATCATTTTCATGTACTTGAGTCCATGAACAAAATAAAAACCATATTTCATTTTCAAAGTTGATATTTTATTAGAAGGGGAACAGATAATTTAATCAGTTATAAACGGAAAAGAAGAGGATGCTTAAATTATGAGGTAGATATAGGAATATATTGAAAAGTCCCAAATTCTGAAAAGATAAATACATTTGTGGAAATAATCCCAGCATGATATTAAATGTTCAGATACTGCACTCAGTTTTGTAAGTTTAGATGTTGGGTTACTGACACAGGACTTTGTTAGAAGCCAGAGAATCCATATCCTCCATAGCACAGTGGGAAGCAGCCGCCATATCTGTGGCCCCTCCAGCAACAGCCATGACCCAGTCTGGGGAAGTTGGCCCATCCCCAGACATATCCACAGTCCAGGCCACAAAAGCTTCCACAGCGACAACCTAGGCCTCCATAGTAGTTGGTGCAATGGCTCCTGGCATCAGGGGTGGTGAGTTGTTTTTCTGGTCAAAGATTTTGAGTATCAGTGGCAACATGTCTAAAGTGACACTTATATGCCCTGAGCAGATCATGTGGTAAAATACATACCACCTATTTTTGAGTCATTCTATGTGTTACTCCTGTTTGACACAATTTTGACATATGAAGAGCCCCTTAAACTCATGAAAGTGTTTGAATTTGCATTGTTGTCTAGGCATGGTGTCCTTTAAACATACTGCATCCTTTTTATGAGAAAGAATTGTTGTATTTTCAAAGTCTGGACATCCCAGACAAAATAAAATTCCTTATAGCCAGGGATATTAAATAACACATTTGGTAGTGTTATGTTTTAAAATTAAATATTGCATCATCTCTGGCTTATCTTGAATTGTTATGCTTCACTTAAGATTAAATGAAAGAAATCGGTTAAATTCAAGGTGCTAAAATTTACTATATCCCTTCAAAGGCATCTAATACTTCATGGTAAAGTCTTTTTTCAAAGCTAAAGAAACATTTGGAAGTCTGGAGGCATTAGCTCACCTGCTGTGAACACCAGTATAGAACTTCAGGGGGAAAAAAAGAAGTTGAAATAAAACTATCATTTTTCTCTTATTTTATAACATTGGCCACCATAAAAATATTCTCTTTTCTGATTTTGCATACTAGTTTGGAAAATGAACATTTGGATTAACAACATGAAGTAATATTGCTCAAATATTAAAGACAAATCAGAGTAATCAAAAATCATAAGCAACATTAAAGATTATTCAAAATTCCTTTTTTTCTCATCTAGACTCCCTTTCTGGTTTATCTTCTATCCAAAAATAGATTACATTTGCCTCCTGCCATATAGACACCTTTTCCTCCTTTTCCCCTAATCCATTATTTATTTACCTTCTTATCCCATCAGTTTTCAAATATCACTTTGCCTCAGTTCCTCTCAGTTCCCACTAGGGTGTGGGAAATAGAGGAAATAGTGAAATATATACAATTTCTCTTTGGCTTCCCTCCATTTTTTATACAATTCATACTTAAGTTCTTCCATATATATCTTCATTCTTACCATAATATTTTTGCCTTTGTATTCTCTTTGCCTAAGTTTTTTGTCCTATTTTATTTAAATTCAATTAATTAACATACAGTATATCATTAGTTTCAGATGTAGAGTTCAGTTATTCATCAATTCCATGAAACACCCAGTGCTCATTACATCTTTATGCCTATTGTATGTTTTGTTTTCTGTTTCAGAAAATAGCTAAGTGTCTGCTAAGATATGAAATACTTAAGATCTTAGATGCTGAGAAAAAAATGCCTAATTCCCTGTGAAAAAGAGGTTTTAACATTGGAAATCTCCAAAAATATAAGTATAATGTAAAAATACAGGGTAGAGTAAAAGACCCACTGAAGGCAAAACGTCCTTCAGCTTACTCCAAGCAGTTAATCACTTAAACCCAAGACTGACCTGAATCCTGCTTGAACCTCAGCAGATACATCTTTAATTTGAATGGAACATCTAAATTCTTTTCAAACTCTCATGGCTTCAAATATACCATCCAGATTTTTTGAGCTTATAAAAATGATGTATTTTCCCAGCTGGACTTGTTGACTGATGAACACCTACTAGCATGCTGCAGAAAACCAATAAGGACGAGTTAAACGGGCGAATGCACTCTAAGATTCTTACAGGTAAAGATCAGCCTTCCCTAGACATGGATATCTCTATAAATGCATCTGAGGATTCAAAGGGGGAATTGTCTCAAACAGTTTTCCTGCTTTCGAGGAACATAAAGCCATCATTTCATTTGCTGTTGTTGTTGTTGTTTAAAGCATAGTATAAAATATCCACGTCCTAAGTGTACAAGTTAGTGATATTTTGCGTTTATTGACAGACCACCTACATCAATCACACTCAAGATCCCCAAATTTTCTCTTGACCCTACCAAGTTAGTATTACTCTCTAGAAGTTTGTCTCCTCTGGACATCACATGAATGGCATCAGAGGGTATACCAGCAGCTTTTCTCTCCTGAATGATTTTGTTCATCCCTGTCTCTGTGAAATACATCATTGTTGCATATAACTTTAGTTTTGTTGTTTTCATTACTGCAAAGTAGCCCATTGTATGACTAAAGTACAATTTATTTACTATTTTGCTCTGGTAAATCTGTATTTGTGTAGTTTCCTTCCTTCCTTCCTTCTTTCCTTCCTAATATGAATAAAGCTGCTATATACCTTTTACTAGTGGTTCTTTTTGTAGACCGAGGTGTTCCTTTACTTTGGGTATGCATGGGACACATATTGCTAATTTATGTATATATATTTAGCTTCACTAGATTCTACTAAATAATTTTCCAATATAGTTGCTAGATTTACAATACCACCAGCAGCTTATGAAAGTTCTAATTGTTCTACAACCTTACCCACATTGGTCATTTCAGCATCTTAATCTGATCATCTTTAGGGTACATAGTGATATCTGAATATTATTTTAATTTAGTTTTCCTGATCAATGTCCTGATGACATTGAGAATTTTACATAAGCTTATAAGCGGCTTAAATATCCTCTCTTTTGAAATGCCTGTTCAAGTATTTTGTCCATTTTTAAGTGGCCTTGTTTGCTATTAATCAATTAATCAATATTTTATAATTGATTAAGAGGAACTCTTTACATTTTTGGGTGTTGGCATTTTGTCAGATTTATATATTAAAATTATTTTCACTTAGTATGTGACTTAAAATTTTTCCACTTTAAAATCTCTCTATATATAAACCTAATGTTGTAACATAATAACATCTAATTTATTCATCTTTTTCTTTTATGTTTAATGTTTTTGGTTCTAATCAAATTTTTGACGACCTCACACAGTGTTAGTTAATTATTTTTATCTCCTTTTTTTCAGAATTGTTGCATTTTCATTGATCATTCTAAAAATAAAAATAGTTGTTAATTTGAATATTTCATGCTCATTCAGCCAAGCTGAAGCAATAAAATTACAAATAAGTCAAACAGGTTTCATTCTGTATGTCACACTCTGACTATTGACTCTGACAGATATGCCTCGGTTTTGGGGGTTGGTGAACTGGCTGTGATGTTCTCCTTAACATAAGCAATAGCTTTTCCCTGGAAATAAAGATGTGCTGGAGCATTTTTCCAAATCTAGCAGAGGAACATAAAAACAGTCATTTCAAATTCTAATAATATAATATTATATTAGGAACGTCAAATATCTGCTCCAAGTGATGGTGTTGATTATTCTTCTTTATAGCTATGGAAGGCATTTCTCACAAATCTGGAGAAATGTTATTAATCATTAAGAAATTAGAATAGCTATTGTTTTACTCTGTCAAGCTAAATAGTATAGTCATGCGGTGAAGTCATCAAGTTATTGCTTTCCCTGATCTAGCCAGTGCAAAGCTAATAAACTATGAGTAGTTTGATTGAAAGGGTAGACCTTACTATCTAGCTAAACAAAACTATTTTTATGTTTAGTAAACAAATCTGAGTCTTTCAAATCTACCTTAAATATTTTACATAGCATTTGATCTTAGCATTGCTTGCTAATTATTTTTTTTTCAGATCCAGCTAAACTAGAAATTAATAGCTTCAAGATTCTAAATCAAAACTAATAGCACTAACCAAAAATAGGTGGTTATGTGGAAAGCAGATGAGTCCTCATAAACTCTGTTTTATATTGCTATGATAATTGCAGGAACGTGTAACCAGAATTTCAAGACTATTTCTTTGAAATGATGCAAGATGGGAAATGCACTGTGAAAGATAAAGTCAGAATTCAGTTAAATAAATAAATAAATAAAGTAAGCCATTTGTTCCATTTTAAATTAGGATAATTTATTGCAAAGGAAACTGAGAAATTCTACAGTTATGAAAGTGCATGTAGGGGATACCAGAAGCAGGCAAATAAAAGATGATAAATATTCCTAGAATCTAAGGTGCAAAATACTTTTCATCTTGGCTTGGTCCCAGCTGATGTTGCTTCGTTCACGTTTTGATTAATTTGAGTTAAACACATTATGGCCTCAGACATTGGACTTCCAGGGCAGGATTTCAGTAGAAGCTAGAGAATCCATATCCTCCATAGCACCGAGGGCGGAAGCAGCCACATCTGTAACTTCCCCAGCCCCAGCCCAGCCTGCGGAAACTGCCACATCCCCAGCCACGGCCACAGCCCAGGCCACCAAAACCTCCACAGCCATAGCCCAGGCCTCCATAGTAGTTGCCGTAGTAGCTCATGGTGTTAGGCGTGTTGAGTTTGGTTTGCTGTATTCAAGGCTAGATCTTGAATGTGAATATCAGCATGTGTAAAGGGATGCTTATATACTTTGGTTAAAGCATGTAAATAATCACGTGTATACACTCCTTTTGTGTCATTTCTCAATTATCTACTTGACACAATTCATTCATTCATTGTCCCCTGACATAGGGAGAGGCCCCAACACTCATTAGAATGTTTAAGATTGCTTTGTTGCCTAGTTAGGGTGGCCTCTAAAAGTTATTGCATCACTTTATAAGAAGGAATGCAGTATCTTCAAAGGCTGAACATATCAGACCCTAAACAGAATTCTTCATAGCTAGGCATGCCAATCATATCTGCTGGTGGTGTGTTTCTCAATGAAATGTTCTTCATCTCTGTTTTGATTTTGTTTTTGTTTTTGTTTTTTCTAGATTGCTGTACTTCATTTACAAGTTGAATCAAAGAAATGGGTCAAAGTCAAAGCTCTATCATCTATCCTATCCTTTTAAAGCATCTTACTCCTCAGGCTAAAAAATGAGTTATCTACCTCTTTCAGAGATAAGGAAATGGAAATATTTGAGAGCCAAGAAGAATCAGCTTGACTGTTGTGATATCGGTAAGGAATTTTAGGAAATAAATACATAAATAATCTATGTTTTCTTTGATTTTAGAACATTGGTTACATAACTGATACACTTTTTACTTTTTATATTACTTTGAAAAATAATAACCATTTTTGCTTGTTATAATTGATGAACTAATATTGATATGTAATTATTAACTAAAATCCATAGTTTATATTGCATTCTTCGTGTTGTACTGTTCCATGGGCTTTGACAAGGATGGGACAAAATTGTTCACAAACTGAAGGCAAGTCACTGCAATCAAATCTTTATTTCAGAGTAGCTTTCAAAGCTGACTAAAAGTTATCCTTCCAAATCCTAATCATCTTCTCTGGTATGAGATCTACCCAGGTTGCCTCCCAAAATGCAGATCATGGGGCACCTGAGTGGCTAAGTCAGTTAAGCATTTGCCTTCAGCTGAGGTCATGACCTCAGGGTCCTGGGATCACGTCCCACATTGAGCCCCCTGCTCTGGTGGGGAGTCTGCTTCTCTCTCTTCCTCTGCTACTCCCTCTGCATGTGCTTGATCAAGCTCTCTCTCTCTCCCTTTCTCACTCTGTGTCAAATAAATGATTCTATTTAAAGATGCAGACTGTGGGACACCCAGGTGGCTCAGTGGGTTAAGCCTCTGCCTTCGGCTCAGGTCATGATCTCAGGGTCCTGGGATGGAGCCCCACATCATGCTCTCTGCTCAGCAGGGAGCCTGCATCCCCTTCTCTCTCTGCCTGTTCCTCTGTCTACTTGTGATCTCCCCCTATCTCTGTCAAATAAATAAATAAAATCTAAAAAAAAAAAAAAATCTCTTCTCTATTTTTACATTCATTATTTCCTCTCATTTCTTCATCCATATATCTAATATTGCATTTTATCTCTTGTTTTTTAATTAACAGAACATTTTTAGTAACTTTTAAGTTTCAGAAAAATTGAGCAAAAAGTACAGTTTCTATACCCTACACACACGCACACACACACACATTTCCCCCATTATTAAACATCTTGAATTAGTATGGTATATAAATTACAATTAATGAACCAAGTTGATATGTTATTATTAGTTGAAGTTTATAGTTTATATGAGGGTTCACTCCTTGTGTCACACTATTCCATGGGTTCTAACAAATGCATAATATCATGTAATCATCATTAAACCACTAAAAATCCTCTGTACTCCACCCATTCTTCCCTCCCTTCTCCCAAACTCTTGCAAACACGAAACTTGCTCTCTGCATTGTTTCACCTTTGCCAGAATGTCATAGTTGGAATTTTACAGTATGTAGCTTTTTCACATTGACTTCTTTCACTCAGCAGTAAACTTTCATCATACCTCCACATCTTCTGCAGCTTGATAGCTCACTTCTTTTTATCATTGGACAATATTCCATTGTCTAGAGGTGCCACAGTTTGTTTACCTGTTCTCCTATGGAAGGAAACTTGATTCTTCCAAGTTTGGACAATAAAGAATAAAACTATAAATGTCTGTGTTCAGGTCTTTGTGTGGACCTAAGTTTTCAGCTCATTTGGGTAAAACCAGGGAGAGTTATTACTGGATCTTATGTGCAAGATTATGTTTAGTTTTATATGAAACTGGCAGACTGTCTTCCAAAGTGGCTGCACCACTGTGCTTTTGATCAGCAATAAATGAGGGCTGCTGTTGCTCCACAACCATGTCAGCATTTGTTGCTGTCAGCGTTTGGAATTGTAGTCATTCTAATAGGTATGTTAAACTTCTTTTAGAGTATCATTGAGTCTCTGTGCTCCATTAACCATTAATAGGCTATGACAGCCAGATCATAATGTAAAATATGTGAAATTTCTCTTTGCCACCCATCAATTTTCATTCAGTCTATAGTCAATCCATTTTCTTCCTTCCTCTTGTACCTTCACTTCTAAAACAACAGTTTCCCACTTGTATTCCCTTTGCCTAGTCTGTGCTCTTTTTCTTTTCTCCTTTTCTTCTCGGGAAATACCATACTAATCTCTACTAAGATAACAAATATGTGTTGTTAAGGTCTCAGTATCAAAAAGATAATCCAAATTCAAAGGCTCTGTCAAATTCAGTAAGATTCCCTTATACGTTGGAAATGCCTTCAGAATCTCAAAAATGTAGATATAATGTTAAAAGATAAAGGGTGGGGAAAAGATGAGGGAAAAAGTTACTCAGCTAACTCTAAGAAGTTAGTCATTTGTCAAAGCTGACCCAAACTGGTTGGTTCTTCCAGTAGTACCCTTAAATTTAAGCTTGAATCTAAGTTCTTCAGAATCTTATATGACCTCAAATATAGTATTCAGGTTTTCTTCCTTTTTTAAATTTAGTTTTATTTATTTGTGTGTCAGAGAGAGAGAGAGCACAAGCATGGGGAACAGCAGGCTGAGGGAGAAGCAGAATCCTTGCTGAGCAAGGAGCCAGATACAGGACTCAATCACAAAACACTGGGATCTTGACCTGAGTGGAGCACAGACATTTAACCCACTGAGTCACCCAAACATCCCAAGTTTTCTTTGTTTTACAAGTAATTTTCAAGTGATGCAATTTCTTAATTGGGTTTGATTATTTTTCTTTAATATCTACCATGTAATAGAAACACAAAAAATAAGTCCTGAAAGGATGAATGAATTTTAAGGTCTGTAAACATAAGCACCATGTTTCTCCCAGGTACAGGTAGCATCTGGCTGCGTCTAAACAAGAAGGATTTAAAAGAGGAATGAGCTCAAATGACTTTCTGTCTTTAGAGGAATGTATAACCATCGTACATTTGCATTGGTTCTTTGTTTTCAAGCATAATAATGAGTTCTATATTATGTATAAATTTAGGCATAAAATTTGATGCATCCTTGCAAATAAGCATGTACTATCTATTCCAATCATACCTTAATGCCTAAAATGTCTCTATTGTTCCTTTTTGGTCAATATCACTTTCTGGAAATAACCATCTGTCTAGATTTTGACAACAGTTTCTGTAGACCCTATCAATAATTTTCCCAAAAGGGGGGCGAGCAGGGTACCTTGATGGCTCCGTTGGTTGAGTAACCGGCTTTTCATTTTGGCTCAAGTTGTGATCTCCTGGGTTATGATCTTAGGGGTCATGAGATGTAGCCTGGCTTGATCATAGGGCTCCATGCTCAGCAGGAGATCTACTTGAATATTCTCTCTCTCTGCTCTTCTCTCTGTGCATGCTCACTTTCTCTCTCTCAAATAAGTAAATACTTAAAAAAAAAAAAACGATTTTCCAAAACAGTTGTTAGATTTGCAATCCCACCAGCAATAAAGAGTTTCTGTTGCTCTATATCTTTGACAATACTTGTCATTTTCAGACAATTTAATTTGATCATTCTTGTGGACATGTGACAATATTGGAATACTTTTTTAATTTTTTACCTGACAAGTAATGATATAGGGCTCCATTAGACATGCTTATTGATCACTTAGGTATCCTCTTTTTTGAAATGTCTGTTCAAGTGTTTTGTTAGTTTTTTGTTCAGTTTTTAATATTTTAGTATTGATTTGTAACAGGAGCTCTTTATGTACTTGAATACTGGCATCTTGTCAGATCTGTGTTCTGGAAATATTTTTCTTCCTGTATATGCTTTTTTTTTTCTTTTCACTTTAAAATGGTGTCTATATACGAGCAGAACTTCTTAATATAATGAATGGTCCTGATTCATTCATTTAAAAATATTTTATGCTTAATGCTTTTTCTTATCTTAATTAAGAAATTCTTGGCTCCCTCACAACTTATTCTTTAATCTCCTTGTCTGTTGTCTTCAGAATTTGTTCCACTTTTATTGTTTATGCTAAATTAAAAGACAGTTGTTAATTTGAATATTTCATTCTCATTAAGTCAACAAGAAGCCATAAAAACACAAATAAATCAAGCAGTTGTAATGATGTCACACTCTGTCTATTTAACTCTGACAGATCTCTCAGTTGTGCTGCTGATGGTCTGATGATGGATTTTCTCTGAACTAGGTGACAGCTTCCCATGGATGGAAATGTGTTCCAGCGCTCTTCTCTTAATTCCAACATGAATCAATACAATCTAACATTAAGAGGTATACTAATATGCTAAAACTGCATTATACTAAGAATGCTAGTTTCTCTAATTAGTTATATTGATTATTGTTTTTCTTTATATATATAAAGTCTTTCCTCAGACTCTGATGCTACTTTTCAATTAGAGAGTAAAATAGTTTTATGTGAAATTGTGTTTTGCTCACTAAAATGAAAGAGTTCAGTCCTCTCATGGTGACACTAAAATATCTTTACCTTGATCTATTCACAGTGAAGCTGCAATACTTCTCCTGAATTGACTGAAAGGACACAAGCTGACTGAGCACATTCATCCATGCATTCAGTAAACAAGTCTGAGATTTTCACGTGCATTGTAGTAAGTTTTTAAAGTAGAGTTTGGATTTAACCCTCTTACTAGTTATTGTTACTCAGATACAACTAAATTAAAAATTAATAGTTTAAGATTCTACATCAGAATATTTGCATATCAAAATAAATGGATGTGGTCAATCAGCTGTGATAATTAAGCTCTTCAAAGGTGCATGACCAGAGCAAGATGCTTTATTTAAGAGCACTCAAGGAGGGAAGTATGCAATCAGTGTGGCAGTACGCATGGTAAAGCAGATGCCTCTCTTCAGTAAGAACTGTTCCAGTATTAACTTGTATTTCTCATGCCATTCTTGATCCTTAGCAACTCATTTCACTTTCTGGAGTCCTTTCCCAGCCAAGATGGCATTATAGTAAGCTTTACAGGGCCCCTGCCAGCTTTATAATTCTACTGGTTTTACTGAATTCGGTTAACTCAAACAGAAAACATTCACTTGTGTTTTACTACCTAAATATATAAAATTGAGAGGGGGGAGAGAGGGAGAAATGATGATACTTCATTCTGTATTTTTCATAAGCAAATACTTATGTGAAGTACTAACATTAAATGCTCACTCTTTGAAGGTCAGCATTACAAGACACTTGTTATAATGCATAAAGCTTCAGGCCAGGAATATCCTTGATACAGATTACTTCACAAGTGATGACAGTGATGTTTAAGTTTCCATGATGAATAGCAAAATATTTCAGTGTACTGACAATACAGAAGAACAATGCCATGTCCCACCATGGAGGACCATGGGGAAAATATGATACTATATATATATGATACTATATATATATGATACTATATATATATCATATATGATATATCATATCATATCATATATATATAATATATATATAGTATCATATATGATATATATCGTATCATATATGATATATATATCATATATATCAAGACGATATATATATCATATATGATACTATATATATGATACTATATATATATCATATAGATATAATATCATATATATAATATCATATATATAGGATATATATAGTACTATATACTATATATAGTTATATATAACTATATATATTTATATGATATAAAATATCATATAAAATGTTTATTTTCACTGTGCATTTAGAGATATATTTTATTCTATCACTACTTTTTCTTCTTATTAAAATGGCTAAATAAAAATAAATTTTGAACAAAACATCAAAGTGCTTACTCTGATGTCAGCCTCACTTTAGATACGAAAATATGTAAAGTTAATAGATCAGTACCAAATTCGTATACCAATGTTATCTAACTAAAAGCATTGAATAAGGTTTGGTCTAGTGTTCAGTGGAAAAAATATTCATTCCAACTGAATGTTATGGATTGGAATATATCTATCTAGCCATATGGTTGTATGTTTATATTTCTCCTAGGACTTTGGTTTTTTTGTGGAGTAATTTATTTTCTTCATTGCCAGTTGGTTGTAGTTACAAATAATCACTTTGATATTTTGAGTTTCATAAAAAAATGAAAGCCACGTATGCTATTTCAAGTTCAGTTAATTTATTGCAAAAGGAATAGAGAAATGCCACAGTTACAAAAGCAGAAATAAAGGACACCAGGAAACATGAAAGAGACCACTATAAAATGATAAATATTCCTGAAGTCTTAGATACCAAATGTTTTTGATCTTGGCTTGACTCTGGATGATCTTGTTTGGTTTGGTTATTGTAGTCAAATTTGGATAATCCTTTTGTGGCCTCAGATGTTGGGCTTCTGGAGCAGGATTTTAGTAGAAGCCAGAGAATCCATAACTTTCATAGCAAGACGGGCGGCACCAGCCATATCTGTAGCCTCTGCAGCCCCAGCCGCAGCCCCAGCCACAACCCCGTCTGTGGAAGCTGCCACATCCCCAGCCACGGCCACAGCCCAGGCCACCAAAACCTCCATAGCTGTAGCCCAGGCCTCCATAGCAGTTGCTGTAGTAGCTCATGGTGTCAGGGGTGATGAGTTTGGTTTGTTGTTCAAGTCCAGAGCCTGAGTTTGAATGTCAGCATGGGTAGAGAGATGCTTATATACCCTGAGCAGAACATATGATAAATCACATGTATACTTTTCCCTTGTGTCATGCTGCATATTATCTGCAGTGTTGTAACTCATTATTCTACTGTCTCCTGACACAGGGAGAGGCCCTCATTCCCATTAAAATACCTCGGTTTACTTAGCTTCTTATTTAGAATGTCCTTGAACCTATTGTTTAGTTTTTATGGGAAGAAATGCCTACCTCTTTAAATTTTATACATTCCAAACCCTACATTGAATTGCTTATTACCAGGTATATTACATCATTTACATTTGATGACATTCCTTTTAAAAATTTTCTCCTTTCTGTCATCTTCCAAGTGGATAATTCCATCTCCAACTAAATTCATAGATATTTGTTCAACTTACAGCTGTTAAATCAATATTTTTCAAAAAGGAAATCTATTTATCAAGATGAGGACTGAAGAAAGTACCTCTGTTCAGAAAACATTTTTTTAAAAAGAAGGTACATGTTGATTTTTATCATTTTAATTATAATAACCTTTATAATATTTTTGGCTTTAAGAACTATCTTCAGCAAAGAGAGAGACAGAGACTCTCCAAGCAGGCTTTCCACAGAGTTTGGAGCCTGACCCACAGCTCAATCCCAGGACCCTGAGATCATGACCTGAGCCAAAATCAAAAGTAAGCCACTCAACCAACTGAGCCATCCAGGAGCCCCTTAACTTACATGATTTTGAATATACAATTGAGTTTTTATGAGATTCTCAAGTATTTTAACAAAGGTAAATTTCCTCAGATGTTTTAATCCTAAACAGCGAGTAGGAAATTAAGCACTGCTTATGGAACTAAAGAAGAAATTATAAGTAAATGGATAGTAGCTATCATGGCTACAATAACCAGTGCAACTCTCTGACTCCACCTTAGCAAACTATCATTTTAAAACCAAAATGTGGTTCGATATGTCATAACCTAACATATCCCAAGTATCTTTTATCCAAATATTATTTCAATATTTCTCACCCTAAACTAGAAATAGTTGATAAGCTGAATTTTTCATTCTCAATAAGTCATTTTAAATACATGTAACCATAAATAACTCAGACAGGATTAAGGATATCACCTCTTGTTCATATAACTCAGCCACATCATGTGAGAGTGATTAATGGTTTCTTTTTGTTCATTTGGATTTGAAAGAGATGTGTCCACCTAAGATAGAGCACTAAAAACAAAAATGAGAAACTTCAACAGTCAAATAAGAAATAAAAATAGTTTCAAGGATAAAATGTGATAGTTTTACACAAGACCAATTTTACTGTTAATGAGCAGCAAAATATCTATACTAAAGTATTATAAAATACATAGAAAAAATGTTTGTCTCTTTTTTTTTTCTAAGTGAAAAATTATCAAAATGAAAGTACCCATTGAAAAAATAAAGACTGTATATTTCTTTGTAGACGTATTGTTTTATGTTCAGTTGCTGGACCCAAAGTAGATTATTTCTTTTTCCTTCTTTTCACTCTTAGGAAGTTTCCTTCGAAATACATGTTAAATAACACTATGATAAAGGGTGGTAAGAAAAAGAAAATCTGTTTTCACTTGGGATAAATAATAGTCTTTACAAATCAATAAAGGAAACTTCTGTTGTAAATTCCCAAGGTTGTCCTGTAACTCAGACATAAATCAAAAAAAACATAAAATTGTAGGTCACTAAAATACACTACATTATACTAGGAATGTCACTTTTTTTTTTCTCATTTTAAGTATACTGATAATTTTTTTCTCTGTAACTTTGTAACATCTTCCTCGGGCTGCAAAGGTACTTATCTGTGTGAGAATAGAATAATTTGAAATGTTATTTAGTTATAGGATCCAAAGTTCTTTAAAGGCATGACCAAACTTTATTCCTGATGTCCTTACCTATGAAAATACAATGTTTGATAGTACAAGTGACAGGAGTTGACTGATTTTTTTCAGGTTGTATAAACAAATCCAAATCTTTTTAATAAAATACCGTGATGAGGATTAAGTTTTAACATTATTCATTCTTCATTTGCCTTGAAGTACAACTAAATTACAAATTGAGAAGTAGATTATATACAATAAAATAAAATTTTCACAATAAAATGTAAAAGAAAACACAGTAAGAGGTAGTTAATCTAACAGAGGGAACTATTCCCCATAAACTCAGCTATAAAATTATAGGTATACATGGAAATATGACAAGAACTTTCCAGATGGTATTCAAATTTGAAAATATATAATGGAAGAGAATCAGCATGATGGGGTAGATCACCAGGTTTCAGTGAACTGGTTTTTGATCTTGGTTCTGACACTTGTGGTATTTGTGACTCCAGGCATCACTTAACCATCTGGAGTTTTTGCACTTGTATGATATAAGGGGCAGCACAGCACAATCTCTAATTCTAGGTCAGCTCTCACTTCTGCTGTTGTCCTTTTACTATTGGATTTCACTAACTTAAACAGGAACAAAAAACTTTATCTTGTTGCATTACCTAAATATTCCATTCAAATTTGAAAAGGCAAAAATTTTATTACATATTTTACATACTCTACTATGTAAAATACCACCAACAACATGCTTGCTTTTGATGAGTAATAATTGATTGGAAATCTACTTAAAAAATCCTTTGGATGAATGATGACTCTCATCAAGGAAAGCTACAGAGTGATATATTTCCTGGTTATATCTAGGTGTTTACATTTCATATACATTTCATATACAGTTGCAAAAGGCTTGAATGCCATGAAGATGATAATGATGAAAGTAAAAAAGAAGAATATCAGGACACCTAAGTGGCTCAGTCAGTTGACCTGATTTCAGCTCAGGTCATGACCTCATAAACCAAATATATTCCTAATATATTCCAAATATATTCCTAATACTACATATATTTTAACTAACTAATTTGAAGTAATTTTAATACATTTGTAAAATAATTATTTTCAGGAGAACATCAAGTAGAGGAAACAGATAAAAATATTATATATAATCAAGCAATTAATTTAAAAAACATTTCTTTTCCTAGAAGTTCAGAGAAATATTTTGATCTATCACTCTTCTTTTCTTGTCATGAAAGAATTAAAGAAGGACATATTTTGAAAGCAGGATGAATTATTTATTCATTTTAGACTGCATTGATAAAAGGAAATGCATAAAAATATTAAACATATAAATTATTTTTGATTTATTGCCACAAATACATCACAATTGTTAGACTTCATTTTTTATTCTTGTTTAATTTTTTTAAAGGTTTTATTACATATATTTGACAGAGACACAAGCAGGGGATGTGGGAGAGGGAGAAGCAGGCTCCCCACAGACTGGGAACCCAATGCGGGGCTTGATCCCAAGACCCTGGGATCATGACCTGAGTGGAAGGCAGATGTTCAAGGACAGAGCGACCCAGGCATCCCTATTCTTGTTTAATATAAATCTAAACATTGTCTGATTAAAATAAAGAAAAAATCAACAGGTATTTGAGAAGTTATCATTCATTTCAATCTAAATTTATTGTTCTTTTTTATGTCTCTATTTGTGAGATAAATATTTAATACACAAAAACATATATCAGAATCTTTATTGAAAGTTGAGTAAGATCTATGTTTAGTTACATATATAATTAATAATAAAGAATTAAACAAAAGCTGTAATTGCTCTTTCAAATTAAAAGAATTTATTAAAAAAAATAAGGGAGACATGATAGATACAAAATTGTGTAACTCTAAATATACTGGAAGCATTAGGTGCTATTTTGATAAATTGACCATTGATAAATGGAGCAAAATCTTGGTTGACCCAGAGGTTGAAATCAGATTCTGAAAGTCCACTCATGAACTAGATATTAGACTCATAAAGAAGAATTTTAATAGAAAACAGAATCCATATCCACCATAGCAAGTTGGGAGGCAGCAGGTATATCTGTAGCCTCCCTAACCATAGCCACAGCTCCATTTGCAGGAGCTGCCACAGCCCCACCAATGCCACAGCCCAGGTCTCTATAGCAGTCACTGTGGTAGCCCATGCTATCAGGGGTTGAAGGCTCGGTTTGCTATGGAAGCTGTTTCTTGAGCATGAATCTCAGCATCTGCACAGAAGTTTTTATACCCTAAGCCATGGAAGTGGTAAATCATCCCCAATACACCTCATTTTCCTCCCACAGAAGATATTTCATGAAACAAGTATTTCTGGCTTTTTTGTTTAATATGCATGGAGTGATCTCCAACTGAAGTAAAAGTTCTAAGTTAATCTTTAGTTCAGTTAGCTCAATTCCTTTTATTAAGTTGTTTTTATAATGAGAAATATCTATTTGCAACTTCAAAGACTATTCCAACATTAAGATTCATATACACTCCCCCTTATTTTGGTTTCTGAGGATCTCCACAACTCAGTCAAGGGCTGCCTGACAACATCATCTGATGATGCTACTTTACTGCTTATGCTGTCTACTTTTTCATGGAGATGACAACCTCTTATTATTTGAGGTAAGCAGGACACTAATGTTATTCTTAAATCCATGCCCCATTTGAGACCATAACCACTTAGATGTCAAATATTCAGACATGTTGAGATACAAACAAATTTTACTTTATTTTTATGCCATTCAGAGCCAGCGTCGAACCAATTACTTTTACCTTGTCTCATTAGACATATTTCTTAATCTTTGAGACACAATATTCTAAATTTTGATGCCTCCTTAAAGAAAGCACTTCCAAACTTGAAGGAAAAAACAGAGGGAAGAAGAAAGGGAGTGAGAACAAAACAAATATATATTCTTTGTTTTCTGTATTTAATTCTAGTCAAAACAAATGGTACCTTAGTTTAATAAATGTCAATAATCCTTTATAATTATGACCTGAAAGATGTCAAGAGGGCATCCTGGCAATTTAGGAACTTCTTTCTGGGATCCAGGATTATAGCATTATAGAAAAAATACATAGCTCTACTGATCTTTTTGTGCAGGAATTAGAAAGGGAAACAGAAAATGTAGACAAATAGTCATAGTGATTTCTCTCAAAGACTAATCCAAGGATATCTTTAATATTGTGTATGTGTGTGTTTAATTTGGACACTCATATTAAATCCATCAAAGGATGAGAAAATCAAAAAAATATTTGTTAAGGATTTACACATAATGTTAATGGGGTACTTGATATTTTATTACCTGATATCCATGTGTTAAAAACCTGCTACTTAATGACTAGGGGCATATTTAAAGTTCTTTGGAGGAGAGATTACCACATGACTCTGAATAATTATGGTGATTTAAAAAGGCACAAAGTACTTAATGCCATTGCTTTATTCAACAATTCAATTTTGAATTCTGTTGAGCTATATCAAAGTTATAGTTTTATGTATATTGACCAGTCAATCAAAGCATTAGTACTGGTTCCACTCCAGGCAGGACTAATACAATAGAATAGAAACTAGTCCAATTTTCCAAAGACCTTCTTAATATCAAATGAAATATAAGTCCTAAATTGCATTCTGATTTCTATACTGAAATACAGTTGTACTGCATAGAAGTCAACAATTTCTCAAATAAAAAGTTTACTAAAACTGACACAAGAAGAAATAAAAACCTTAATGAGTATATCTCTTAAGGAAATAAAGTTTGTATTAAAAAGAAAAAAAACAGACTTCTAACAAAGAAAACTCCAGGTTCACATTGCTTTAGTGGTGAATTTTAGCAACTACTTAAATAATACTAATTATTGCAAGAAATAGTATTAATTTTGCACTAATTATTTCAGAAAATAAATGAATCAACAATTCCAAAATTGAATTATATATGAAAAATTAGAAAATAAAATGCAAGAATATCACTAACAATATCAGAAAAATAAAATAAACATAATTTAAAGATATGTACAAGACTTAGATTTTGATAGTCACAAATTAATGCTGAAAGAAATTAATAAAGATATATATATATACATATAGACCTATATAAAATGTTTATATATTAACTGTAGAAAGAATACCTCCCAAATTATATATTAAATAAAATCCCTAATTGAAATGACAGTATAATGTATATATTTACAAAAGAGTCTAAAGTGTATAAGGAAATCCAAAAAACCTAGAATATCCAATGCAGTCTTTAAAAAGAAAAAAAAACTTTACATTAACTGATTTTAACACTTAACCTGGAATAATCAATAAAGTGTGCTATTGGTGTGAAGATACATAAGTAAGTTGATGGAAAATATTAGAGAGTCTAGAATTAGGCTTTTTTTTTTTCCCCGCAAAGATTCCAAAACAAACAAAACACTGAAACAATGGGACATTTCTATGGAACAAGAAGAAAATGACCTTTACTTCTTCATAGTCTACACAAAAATTAATTCAAATGTATAATAGAACTAAGCATAAAAGCTAAAACTTTAAGATGTCTAGAAGTATTTTTGTTTGTTTTGTTTTAAGACACAGAAAGCACTGACCACAAACAAACAAACAAACAAAAAAACACTGTGAAGTGAAATTCATCAACTGCAAGCCACACACTAGGAAAAAAAAAGTGTAGCTATAGATATATAGTGCAGACGATACAGATAGGTATCGATATAGATTAGAGAGAGAGAATAGAGATGATAGAGGTAAAGATAGAGATAGAGACATCCATCACATGTAAAGATCTCCTACAACTCAAATGTGTAAAGACAAATATACCCAAAACCTGAGAACATTGACAGGAAGATATACAATAAGCAAATAAATTGGGTGACATGATTAGTTATCAGAGTTATCAGGGAAACCACAATTTATAACCACAATTATATAACACCACTCACCTACTAGAAGAGCTAAGATTAAAAAAAAAAAAAAAAAAAAAAAGTTTTACTTACTCGGTAGACTATGATTTAGATTAATTCACATAAAATTTAAGTTGATTTAAAAATGTTTCAGTTTTTATTAGTATGACTTCTAATACAATTTCCAATATAATGTCTTCATTGGAATTATCATGATATATTCTCAAGAGAGTTTAAGCCTAAGATTTTGGCACATAGTACCATATTTCAAAAAATTCTACTAGCATGCTTAAAGATTCCATTAAATTTAATTTAATGGAAAGAACAAATGTTTTTGGGAAATCATCAGGCCCAAAAAGTTCTGGCTGATAAGCAGATTAAGTAGTCCTCCCCTACAAACAGCTCATGAGGCAGCTAGTGAAAAGAGCATGAATAACACGGCCTGTGTAATAGGATTGTTAGAGTCTTTGGTCACATGGTTCACTATGAAGCACTCACACAGGTCCTAGATTTCAATTTCTCTTTGGTGATTCAGAATACTCTTGATAGTACCAGTGGCTAAGTGGCTAAATAAATTAAAGTTATAATGAAGACTATTTATAACCAGAATCTTAGCTCAGGGATTTTAGCATTCCAAATCACTGCCATAAATTGGAGTTTGCTCCAATATAAATTTTGATTAAGAATTCAAAAAAATCTAAGACATATTTACTATTTAATAAGTACATTCAATGATCACTGACAAGACTCCTTGAGATGGAAGTCAGGATACTGACTCACAAATACAGAAGATGGAAAAAAATACCAAGCCAGAAAAGACCAGCAAACTCTCCCTCTCAAGCTAAATCTATATTTGTTTTTCACTGATTTAATAATGGAAATAAATGATATCCTCAGGAAAAGGAGCAGTTGCCTTCATTTGAAATATCAAAAAACAAAGGAAAATTATTAAGATAAATGACCAAAGTTAAGATCATATTGTAATGCCACATTAGACACATTTATTGGAAAATGATTATAGAGATCTCTCCCAGTGTAAAATACACTAAAGAAATTTCAGATGAAAAATGAGTGTCTTGAGAGTAAAAGGAGAAATAATGGCTGTGGCAAAATATCCAATATTTATAGAATAAGTTTGAATTGCTATTGAACAGCTGTACATACACAGACAGATCTTAAATCTTATGCCAACAAGTTGGTAAGCCTCCAATTTATCTTCTCTGCCTGATATAAGCTGGAAATAGTTTGATCAAATTAAACATTTGAGAAGTTAAATCTTATTGTTGGATCATTCCCCAAGAATTTTAGGTCTGAAAACTTAGTAGAAACCAAGTGTCCAGCATCTTCCACAACAAATTGGATGGCAGCATTATATCCACAATTGCCATACCTTGTTTTCAAAAGCTGTCACATCCAAGGTCATTGCAATAGTCCTGATGATGGAAGCTGGCATCCAGGCTTCCTGTTTCCAGTGAGTCAGTGAGTTCATTGTGTTGAATTGATGTTCAAAGACATTTAAGTGTGACAAGTCATGGGTACTCTCTATATAACAGTTATACCAAAGGACATATGGAAGAACACCTTAGTAATGTGCTTTCTCTTACAAAAAAAGGGAGCCTCACATTGACCAAAACTAAGCTTGCTTTGGTGGATTGGATCAATCAATATTTTCCAATTAGTGCTATTAGGTTTTAATTATGTTTACTACATATTCACTTTCAGTATAAATTTTTTATTAGATCTTCAAGCAAGATTACCAGGCTGCTGATAATCCTGAATATATACATATTTGGGAGATTTGGTGCTTGCTCCATGAATGATATTATCATTTTGTTTTTAGGAGAAAAAAATCTATAGATACATTTGAACACCCATTTTAAACTTTGTCTTTATCTCTCTTCTGCCATTGACTATATCATGTTTTGTTGTATATATCTGAAGACAGGTCAGCCTCTACAGCTTATCTGTAAGCACCAGATAACGTCTATTAAGTCTATATAAGTTTATCTTTTTATCAGTTGAATGCCTAGAACATAAATTATTTGTTCAATAAGTCTTATTGAGTGAATATACCTTCATCTGATTCAATTATACACACAGATGTCCACAACCATGGCAGTGTATTTGGTACTCTTAGAAGCAATAGGTTTCTGATATTTACCAGAAGTTTATTCATGCCCACTTTGGAAAAGTCAAACTTTCTTTCTCTGGCATTGCAAGGATAACATCTTGATCCAAACTTGAGTTTTTCTCCTCTTTCCTACTATTTAAACTTCAGACTAATTTACTAGAGACAAAATTCCTGAAAGAATGCTTCCTTGAATCTGTTAAGAGCATATCAAAAATTGAATTCTTTTAGTGCCATAATTTTCCCATTTGCCCTTTTTTATACCGGAGGGAATGGGGAAAAAAGCCTCATCTGAAGCCTAAGATGTGTTTGGAAGAGAGTCAATATTACTGTGACTTTGATCTGAAACATGAAAATGTTAATACTCATAACTTGTAGCTCTTTTAAAAAATTAAGTACCATCAGATAAGCAAGTCAAAAATTCCTTGGAATATGTTGGCTCAATCGCCTAAGTGGGTCATGAATAAGGAAGCAACCATAAGAGGACAAAACCCCACTCTAAAAAGGAAGTTTATCTTCTTGATTGGATATGTTTGTTTTTAATCAGCTGGAGGTTGGGGAGAGAAGAGGAGAATTCTGATGTCACTAAAAGCTTCATTGAAAAATTGCTACAGAAATGGAAGCAATGATGATACATGAGTAGTTGAATGGTTTAGAGATGAGCCCATGATTGTTTCTGCAGTGCAGAAACATCAATAGATTTTTCAGTAGAAGTTAAATCCACATCTCCTAGACCAAAGTCAGGACCAAGACTTCCATAACTAGAACCTAAGCCACAGATCAGACCATGGGGGCTTCTACAAGCACATCCAGAAACCAGAACCCAGGCCACCGTTGTCAACATTCAGGCCTCCATAACACCTGATAGTGTGGGTTTGGTTAAAGGCTGTCCAAGTTCCTCCTAATGTGAACTCGCACCTGCAGAGAGGCTCATATACTCCCTCAGCAGTCCATGTGGCAAACCATGCTGATTTACTTCAAGTTTATTCAAAACCAATACTGTTCGACTATAGAAATCCAATTAAACGATTCTTTTCTTAATTAGAAAAGACCCAATTAAGGAAGCTTAAATTTTTAATTTGATTTTCCTGCTGAGTTTGCTTTCTACAAAACCTATTGCCCATAAGGAAAAGAGTTCATGGGCCTTGAAAGTCAACCATGACTTAATCCTCCACGAAGTCAACTATAAGCCAGGCTTGGAGGCCTCAGGCAGCCCTCTGATGATGTCACCTGGAATAGTGTCTTCTTATTCAGTCCACTTCCTTGGCCACTTATTTTTCACCAAATTTAATTGTATACATTATTTCTAACTATTCATTGTTAAGACACCTGTTAGATCTATTGCTGAATGAAGTTATAATACTATATAAAATTGGAATTAATTGAACATGACAAGAGGACAATTGTTTAGCAACAAATACATATTTTTTTTAAATTTATTTTTTATTTATTTTCAGCATAACAGTATTTATTATTTTTGCACCACACCCAGTGCTCCATGCAATCCGTGCCCTCTATAATACCCACCACCTGGTACCCCGACCTCCCATGCCCTGCCCCTTCAAAACCCTCAGATTGTTTTTCAGAGTCCATAGTCTCTCATGGTTCACCTCCCCTTCCAATTTCCCCCAGCTTCCTTCTCCTCTCCATCTCCCAATGTCCTCCATGATATTTGTTATGCTCCACAAATAAGTGAAACCAGAAGATAATTGACTCTCTTTGCTTGACTTATTTCACTCAGCATAATCTCTTCCAGTCCCGTCCATGTTGCTACAAAAATTGGATAAGGAAGATGTGGTCCATATACACTATGGAGTATTATGCCTCCATCAGAAAGGACGAAATATGTATTTGTAGCAACAAATACATATTTTTAAATCTTTTTCCCATTCAAGTTCTGTAAACTCGTGTTACATTTTAGCATTTATTTTCTGAATCACGTTTTAATCTTTTGGTAACACAAGAGTATTTGAGAGGTGAAGATTTTGAGCTGGACATTTTAGTAGGCAATCAATGAGACCACTATTTAATATTTATAATTTATTTCCAGTAATAGCAAGAAATAGCTTCATATTCTTCTGTCAATATTACTTTAATTCCTTATAGCAAAAAGTAATAAGAAATAATTAGCATTTCTACCAGAGTTTTTCTTTACATTTTACAAGGTCAAACAATTTTATATTTTTTACTATAAATCTTATTTGATTATTAAAATGGAAATTGTATTTCATTTATAGTCCATTTACATAGAGATATTCCTTCCTTTCTTTCTCCCTCCTTCCTTCATGCTTTCCACTCTTGCTCTTAACTGCATTCTAATACCATATATATGTATATTATATATATAATGTCATATATATATACACATATTTTCCCTCAATATTTAGAAACTATATAATATTTAGGGATAATAAAAGATAAATAATAACTTACTTTTATAGAATTTATCATGGAAAATATATAGAAAATAATACACGTGTTATAATTTGATATTATCATAGTCGTGGTAAAATCTAAAATTGTAAAATCTGGAATATTAAATTTAAATATTTAAGAGATGCAAAGGTAAAATGGCAGAGTGGCCAACTGGCCTGGTTTTCCTGCACTGTGTCAGCTTGGGCATTAAATGTGCAAGTACCGGAAAACTCTCAGTCATGAGTAACCTAGGATGGTTGGTCACCTGGAAGTAATTCCCATCTAAGAGGGTCAATCCAGCAAACTTCTTATAGACATGAATGCATATATATGCATATATATGCATATGTATATAAAATCAAATCTTTCAGAAATGTAAATAAAAACCTAATAGGTTGGGGAAAAAGAGAAAAAAAAAACTCTTTCTGAAGGAATTTTAAGTGGCATAGTACATAGCATATACATAGAGTAGAGTTAAATAACCCTTAAAAAGGTGGGGGGCAGGAGGGTATTGGTGTAAAATGAGGCAAAAAGAAGTCTACACTTCTAAAAAGGTTCTAAAAAAACCTTATATGTCCATTAAAGTGTTTTTATTTTATCTTCCAGTTCTGAGGTCAACAAACTGCAGCCCCTGGGGTCAAATCCTGCCAGTTCTTGTGATTGTAAATAAAGTTTTATTGAACAAGCACACTCTTCATTTATGTATTGTCTGTGACTGCTTCCCTATTACTACAACAGAATTGAGTAGTTGTGCTAGAGAATGATTGGTCAGAAAACCTAGAATGTTTACAATTTGCCACTGACCCCTACTGTAGGTTTGGGAAAGCTCACAGGGCAATTCAGAAAGTGGAGGGATGTGATTGATCTTATTCAGTCCTTTTATTTTATCAAAGATGCTGCTCATACTCCAGGAGGTTATTGACCTAAGGAGATACTTAAGCAGCACATGGATTAGTTAGCTGACTTTTATCCTTTGACTGTCTTTTATCCTACCTAAACCACCATTCAATTTTTAAACTTCTTCCATACTCCTTTGAAATGCACAAAAGTGGGATGAAAGTTGGTGGAGAATGGGAGAAATAAGTCTGTTTGAGATATTAGAAGTTCAACAATGTTTCCTTGTTTGAACCTATGGGAAAAAGAAGTACTTTAATATAATGTAACACAAGTCTGTCATTTAGAATCAATAAGAAATAAGGAAGTTAATTTGAAGAAAGGCAATTTGGAGAGGAAAGTATATAAAAAGTTTTTTCTAAGTTAATTGTTGTGAATAAAAGGCATGTGTATATACAAACCCAGTGTGGGGAAACATTTTATCCCCTAAAGGGAGAACAGCTGAGTTAACCCGTATAAAGTAATCCAATCATAGGGTAAAGAATCTAGGTTCTCATGATTAACAATAGATTTTTGTTACCTATTTGGTGCCTGGTTTGTTTGTTGGTTTAGTTTGCGCGTTTTTTTTACCAAGTTGAGGAAGTTCTCCTCTTTCAGTTGGAGGAGAGTTTTTAACGTAATAGGGAGTTGGGTGTTTAAGGTTTTCCCTGCATCTAGTGATATAATCATATGATTTTTTAGGTATATTACATTACTTGATTTATAAATGTTAAACCAGCTTTCTATACTTAGAATGAATCCTACCTCATCATATAACTCTTTTTATAGATTGCTAGATGAGATTTGCTAATATTTGGTTGGAGATTTTTGCAAAAAAATTCATGAGAGACATTGTTCTTTAATTTTCCTTTTCTACCAATGCTTTTACCTGATTTTGGTATTAGTATAATGTCATAATAGAATGAGTTAGTAAGTGTTCCCTCAGCCTCAGTTTCTAAAAGTGATTATGGAGAAGTCATATGTTTTCCTTAAATGTTTGGTAAAAGTCCCCAGTGAAACTGGAAATGTTCTGGTCCAGGTGCTTTCTCTTTTGGAAAGTTTTTATTTATGGTTTTAAAAATTAATTTAATAGATATATGCCTTTTTAGATGATCTATTTATCCGCACATGAGTTTAGACCATATCTTAAAAGTATTTGTTTCATTTTACCTAAGTTATCAAATTTATGGGTGTGAAACTACATTTCTTATTATCTTTTCAGGCCCATGAAATCAGTGGTCATGACCTCTATTTAATTTCTAATATGAGTACTGTGTCTCTCATCTTTTTTTCCAGGGCTCGGTATGATAGAAATCTATCAGTTATTGCATCTTTTCAAAGAATTGGCTTTTGGATTTGTTGATTTCCCCTATTTTTCTGTTTTTAAGCTGATTGGTTTTTTCTCTAGTGTTTTTTTCTTCTCTGTATTTTTCTTTTGCTTCCTTTCTTCCTTTGGGCTTAACTTTTTTTTTTTTCCTCTAGTTTCCTAAGGTAGAAGCAAGGTTATAAATTTTAAAGCACTTTGTTTCTTTTCTGATATAGATATTTAATGCTATAAATTTCCCTCTAAGTACTGTTTTTGCTGAATCCTACACATTTCACTAAGTTGCATTTTTTTTTCATTTAGTTTAAATACCTAATTTAATTCATATGTCATTTAGGAGTGTGCTATTTATTTTTTAAACATTTGGGGATTTTCCAACTATGTTTTCATTATTGATTTCTTTTTTATTTTTTAAGATTTTATTTATTTATTTGACAGATAGATCACAAGTAGGCAGAGAGGCAGGTGGAGAGAGAGGGGGGGAAGCAGGTTCCCGCCCAGCAGAGAGCCCGATGTGGGGCCCTATCCCAGGAGTCTGGGATCATAACCTGAGTTAAAGGCAGAGGCTTTAACGCACTGAGCCATCCAGGTGCCCCCATTATTGATTTCTAAATTAACTTTATTGTGGTCTCTGAACATACTTTGTGTGTTTTCTATTTCCTTTTAAATTTCTTAAAATGTGTTTGATGGTCCTGAATGTGGTCTATCTCGATGAATATTTCCAGCAAGCTTTTGAAGAATGTGTATTCTACTCTTATTGGATGAAATATTTTATAGATATGAATTCTGTCAAACTGATCATGTCATCTATATGATATTCCTCATGTCATCTATATCTCTCTTAATTTTTTTGCTTGATTAATCTATCAGTTACTGACAAAACATGTTAAGTCTTCAGCTACTGGACAGGATTTCTTTCTTTCTTTCTTTCTTTCTTTCTTTCTTTCTTTCTTTCTTTCTTTCGGATTTTATTTATTTACAAAACGGAAAGAGAGAACACAAGCTAGGGGAGAGGGAAACAGACACACTGCTGAGCAGGGAGCCCCATGCAGGCAGCTACCTGGGGACCCTGAGATCATGATCTGAGGCAGATGCTGAACCAACTAAGCCACCCAGGCACCCCTGAATTTGTCTATTTCTTCCATAAGTTTCATCAGGTTTTGTCTTATCTTTACATTATTCTGCCAAGTGCATACAGTTTAGCATCATTTTGTCTCCTTTGTTTTTGTTCATTTTCCCCTTTCTGGAGTATTTTTATCTGCAACAAGAACCCTAGTTTTCTTTCTGTTAGTGATTGCATGGTGTATTTTCTCAATCCCTTTACGATAGTGTGTCTGAGTCTTGATACTTAAAGTGTGTTTTTCTTTGTAGGTAACATGGTAGTTGAGTCTTAGGTGGTATTTTTTTTTATTTGTTTGTTTTTAGTCCATGAGGACAATCTTTATCTTTTCCATGATGTATTTATATCATTCACATTGAAAGTGTTTATTTGTATAGTTTATATAGTTGAATTTAATGTCCGTGTTTGTAACTGCTTTCTATCAATAGACTTCTGCTCTTTGTTTCTTCTCTTGTTTTTCTTCTTTCTCTGCTATTAATGAGCATTTTATATGACTACACTTTATCTCCTCTCTTAGAAAGCATTTCAATTATACTTTGTGTGTGTGTGTTCACCCTAGAGTTTACAGCACACATTTAAACTAATCTAAGTTCATTTTCAAATAGCAGTACAACTTCCCAAGTACTATGGATACCTGGTAACAGAGTGTTCCAAATTCTGTTCTCCTGCCTCTTAAAACACTTCACTTATCCCTATGCTATTTTACTAAATACATTGTTACTGTTATTACCTTAAGTAAACAGTTACATTTTAGATCAGTTAAGGATAAAAAAAGATTCTACCTCACCCTGTTTGATTCTTTCTCCATTCCATTCTGTCTTCGAGAAGACAATGAGGCTATAAAGCAACTGAAAGTGTTTATTTGGGCCTATAGGAATTGCACACCAGGAGACAGTCATCTGAAATCAAAAGTGTGCTCCAAGTTACAAGCAGAAGGTGCAGTATTATAAAGGCAAAAGAATCCCACAAGGTTACATAAGTTTGTGTTGTAAGAATTATTATGATTGCTGCTGGCAGATTTTAAGCTGACTATCTGTGATTGGTTATTTAGCTAATGGGTCCAAATAGGAAGGTGTGTTTTAACAGGTGGTGAAGCTGAAATTGACAAAAATTGGAAGTTCTTGGTGTTTTGTTAATTGAATTAGGAGACCCACATAAACCCTACTTCCTCAATAACTTTGTGACTGTTTTGAATGACTCTCAGCAATGCTTACTTAATTTTTTGAAATGTCTCACATTTTCTTTATGTAGATCCAAATTTCTCTATCATCTTCATGCTTAAAAAATCTCTTTTAGTATTTCTTTACAGAGCAGGTTGCTGGCGATGGATTCCCTTAGTTACTGACTCAGTTGGTTAAGCAACTGCCTTTGGCTCATGTCATGATCCCAGGGTCCTAGGATCGAGCCCCATGTCAGACTCCTTGCTCAATAGGGAGCTTGCTTCTCCCTCTCCTTCTACCTGATACTCTCCCAGCTTGTGATCTCTCTCTCTCTCTCCCTGTCAAGTAACTAAATAAAATTTTAAAAAGAAGAAGAAGAAGAAGAAGAAGAAGAAGAAGAAGAAGAAGAAGAAAGAAAGAAAGAAAGAAAGAAAGAAAGAAAGAAAGAAAGAAAGAATTTATTTTCCTTCTTCGAAGGTTGATTTCTGGTGTAGAAATCTAGGTTCGTGGAGTTTTCTGACAATATACTAGTATTTCATCTTACCCTCCTCTTGCATGCATAATTTTTTATGAGAAATCCACGTAATACCATTGTTCCTCGAGAATTTAGGTTCTTTTTTTCCTAAGAAATTTCTGCCTTAGATTTTCTCTAGTTTGAATGTAATATGTCTAGGTATGGGTGTTTGACAGATTGCTTTATTTTGCTTTGTTTTATTTGGGTGGATATTCTTAGAACAATCTAGAGCTATGATTTGGCATATTAATAATGTTGTAAGTTTCAGCCATTGTTGCTTCAAATATTTCTCTTTTTTTTTATTTTGTTCTCTCTTCTCATTTGACATTACAGTTACATGTATAATACACATGTTAATATTGCCCCAGTTTCTTGGATGTGTTATTGGTTTTTTTTTTCCATGTTTACACTTCATTTTTGTCAGTTTATTTTGATCTGTCTTGAAGCTCATTGATTCCTTCCTGAGTTGTGCTGAGCCCACTGATGAACCCCTCATTTCTGAGGCTACCTTTCCTATTTCTAGCATTTCTTTTAGATCCTGTCTTAAAGTATCCATCTCTCTGCTTCCCTCAATGTAACCATTTTTGTAAAGCACTTACTTTCGCCATTAGAGCTCTTCATATATTAACCATGTTATTTTAAATTTCATGTCTATTAATTCCATCTATGCCATCTATGAGTCTGGTTCAGATCATTGCTTCTTTCAGAATCTGCTTTTTCTTGCCTTAGGCATGTCTTGCAATTTTTTTGTTGAAAGTTAGACATGATGTATTGGTTAATAAAAACGGAACTGAAGGAAAGAGAATTTCAGTGTAAGGATTTATGTTAAACTAGTTAGGGTTTTGGCTTTTTAAAATATTTACTATACAAGAAATGCCAAAGTCCTCAAATTCCTTTAGTATCCTCTTTGTTTTTGTTGTTTTCTCTGGACTTTGGTTTCTCTATGTATCACCCCCTCAGAGTCAGTCTGTGTCTTACAGTCCCTCTTGTTTGAATTCACTTGAATTTATTATATTGAAGCTGTATTGGTTTGATGATAAGATCTGAGGAAAGGGAACATTTTATAATCTTCTTATTAAATATCAGGTTTTTAAAAATATATATCAGGTTTTATTTTTTTGGGGGGGGGAGATCTTAGCGCTGTGAACTTCCTAAGTTTTTCTCCAGTTATACAGTTCATTAACCTTAACATAAAACTGCCAGTTATTTTACCAGCAAAAATGGGTTTATTTGGGCATAACAGAGAATTACTATCTGGGACAAATAAGCTATGACAAAACCATAGGCAAGTACAGTACACAAAAGAGAAAAACATTATTTTATGGAGAAGAAAGGGGCAGTTGGGAGGGGTTGTTTTGAACAAATTTCCATTGAGAAAAGCAAGAGTTTCCCTAGGGTGATGAGCGTTTTTCATTCACTGAGTTGGAGGGAGTGGCTAATGTCCTGTAGAAGGTGCAATGTGTATCTTTCCCTTTGGGGCATGTAACTGATGATTCTTTCCTGTTGAGATTCTTTGGTTAGGGGTCTGTAACTCTAAATCTCGTTATATTTTACATAGAATGGTAAGTGTCCCCTATCAGACTCTCCTCCTAGCTTCCTAAGTCCATGTTAGTGATAGTCCCTTATATTAATTCTTCACAAGCTTTTTCCACCTTTTCTCTAGCTCTTGGCTGCAGCATTCTTCATGGATTTCCTCAGAGCCCTGTCTTCTGTGGACAGTACACCTCTCGCATGTGAGGTGAAACAAGAAGACTGGAAGGGACTGGACAGTGAGAATTTCTCTTTCCTCAGCTCAGGTATGGTTTCAGAATTACTCTCTGAGAATGTGGCTTTTTAGTTTGTTGTTGTTGTTTTGTTTTTGCTTGTTTGGTTCTTGTTTCCTGGGTTTTTTTTGTTTTGTTTTGTTTTGTTTCTTTGTTTTGTTTTGTTTGGTGGGGGGGGGGGGGTTCTCCTAGAGATTGGGCCTTTTATCCAAAAGACTCTGGGCATATCTCACACTAGTTACTCTTCCCTTCTTACTTCCAGAATCAAGAGGACATATTTCTTGGTTGTTCACAGGGAAAATCTGCCCACTGAAGTATGGGAATGGCCTCACATTGTTTCCCTGGTAGTTTCTCATTCCTATGCTTGCCTGTATGTAGCCTTTAAAAACTTAGGGCGGGGGGAGAACATCGAATATTCCTACCAGTTTACAATTCAAGCAGCTTCTTCTCCTTATAAGCACATTTTTGAAGCTCTGTATTTTTCAGTGTATGGGTCTTTCTAGTTTGGGGATGGGAGTCTGCCTAGTGACCTTAGTTCTCTGACATATCCAAAATAATGTCTTGATTTTTATTTCGGCCAGACTTCTTGCTGTAAGGACCATAGTGAAGATTTCCAAGCTTTTTACATGCCAGGGCTGAAACAAAAAGTCCTATATATCACCTTTAATTTGTGCTAAAGCCATTTTCTAATAAGCTCACCTGAGGGTCATCTGACTCCTTAGAAGAATAAAACTTTATACTGTAATTTGCATTGCTCATGCCTGGACATCATTTCTCATACCTATAAGCATATCTCATTTTTTTCAACCTTCTTATTTGCCAAGGATAAAATACATCATTCAAAACTTAACCGAGGCCTCACATCTCCTGCGAAAAGTTTTTACCCAAAGTTGAGTTTAAAAATTATTATGCTGAAACTGATAGTTCTGCTATGTATTTTCTCGCCTCAAAAATGACAGAATATTTAATCCTCCTTGAAGAAATGGATTCTAGTGTGTAAGCCTGATAATTCACAGATCTGTACCCCTGGGGCAAATAATACATTATATGTTAATTTAAAAAAAAGAAAGAAAAAAGAAAGAAATGGATTTTAGGTTGTTCGTCTTCATAGTTCCAGTGGTTACAATTGTCTCTAGAATGTTGTAGAAAAAAGTAATATGTTTACTAAATTGAACAGAGTACAGAAATGACTGACAGATGATCCAGTCTCAACACATTTCATTCTGAATGGGGAGATAAATAGAGAAATTTATTTTAATAGATGGAAGCATGTGTATGTTTAATGATAGAAGTACAAATAAAAATATACCCAAGTCTAGAGGAAGGTGTCACTTATAACAAAGAAAATAGAGGCCATTGAGGAATCAGAAATTGACCTGTGTTTTGAGATGTATAAAAGATCAGTAGACACTGGAAAAAATAAAATTTATTTAAGGGGAAAAAATGAAGTTAGGAAAAAGTACTGAGGCATTCAAGGAATAAGCATGTGCGATAAGAATATATTTTTCCCAGCGTATTTTAACCTTAATTCTTTAGACTTAACATGTTCATAGAACAGTGATAAAAAATGATATAATGCAGGAAAATAAAACTGATAAAAATGTTTTAAAATAGTATTGTATCCAAAACCCAGTATCTGTAAGAACTTCACCTAGAAGAATGAATAAAAATAAACTTTTTTTCTTGATAAACTAAGGACTTTTATTTATTACTGAGCAGAAGCTACACATTGGAAACCTGTGTTTTAATAAGAGCCTTTTGACAATGTGGGCATAGCAGAGCGTTTTCCTGACAGTGCAATCGGTGAAGATGGCTGAGGCTGAAGTTCCTGCTAAGACAGTCTCTGCACTGGTACTCATTCGAGAGCACACATTCTTCATCATTAGACTTGCTTGTGACAGATTCTTTCCTTGACCAAACTTTATTGAGGCTCCTCTGAGCTCTCTTGCAAATGGGCTTCAGCCTTGGCTGCAAAAACTGCAGCTCTCAGCCCTGCCCCTTAAATGACTGCCGGAGGAGACTCAAAATGCCAGGAAAATTTACCGTTTATTCCAGCCCAAACCTGACTCTGGGGCTCTAACCTCACTTTTCTTAGAAGCATTTACTTCAAGAAATTGCAACTGTAAATCCCTCCTCTGCCCTTTTGAGGTGTACCTTCTACAACCCAGGACTGTCTTAAAGATCTGGGAGCCATTTCTTCTAAATGCAGACTCCCAAAGTTCTGCATTGCCTCCAGTCCCTGTGGGAGGGTATGGGCCCAGCTTCAATGGGTGTCTTGCTCCAGTTTGCAAAATTACCTTCTGTCCTGAAATATGAAAAGTTTGTTTCTCCTCCGGAGAAGCACTAATGAGCAAACCCAGATGGCCTAATCCCATTACCTAAGCACCCCTTCCTGCTTTTTGGTAATTTTCCACAACTCTGACTCTATTCCAGCCCCGGCTCGTTCAGCATCCTTACTCCCTCTCTCATTCTCCCTCTGCACCACCCAGTCACCTCTCTGCACAGAACGAAACTGAGCTTAGTTTTGTGAAGTCTATTTTCCCTACTGCAGCAGTACTGAGTAAAGTCTTAATCCACTGTCCAGCCCTATTTCTCTTTGACCCTGCATCCCAAATAACTAGCTACAAGCCAAAGAAGATAAATACAGTACAATACTTATCATGCAGAAGAACAGACACGTTGAGACGACCCATGCCCATGTGCAATTTCTGAGGTCCTAGGAGTTCAGCAAGTCTTACCAAAAAAAGTAGAGTCTAGAGGCACAGAATCTTCCATTGAGAGAGAGAAGGTAGAAGCCACAGCCTCCAAAGCCGTAGCTGAACCAGAGACATGCACAGATTGAATCTAAGGACACCATGGTAGTTGCCATAATAATTCATCTGCCACGTATTGAAGATTCAATTTGATAGTAAAATGAATGTTCCAGGAAAGAAAATTGCAAAGAAACTAGTACATTTTTACATTTGCAGTGAAAGATGAGGCAAGCCATAACCCATGAACTTCATTCTCTTTGAAAATAAATCTGTGGTTTAAAAAAAAAAAAAAAAAAAGTACCATTAGGCCATATCTTTATTATTTTAGGATAGTTCCAAACATCTCTGAAGCCAAGTTTTCATCTGAATTTGCTTTGTTGAAGAATTAGAGAATCAGTCTTTATATGGAAAATTAAGCTTTAAGTTTAAAGCTAATGACTATACATATTTCTATATTTAAATGTTACAATCATAATCCCTTGCATCAGGCAGCTGCTTCCTAGCATTGGTTGAAAATTTGGGTTTGTCAAATGATAGTTCCTCACCTTGGCTGCTAGAAGGTTCAATTTGTGCCAGATATCATGTTTTCTTTCTTTTTAAAATTCAGTGAACTAGCATACAAATTATAAAATTGCCATGTGTAATTATATAATTCTGAAGCACAAGACAGAATTTATTTAGAGAATACAACAAAAATTTGACCATTCATTCATTCACCTATTCCATGAAACATTTTAACTTCCTACAAATTGTATTGGCCAAATTCTGTTACCTTATATTCAAAACCTGTTCCAACACAACCCAACTTACTTCCCTTCACTAGCTTCCATGAAATGTCTATTCTAATCAGAAAGATCAACCAGTTGTCTCTAAACGTAAATTTTTATCTACATTCTAAGCTTATTCTCACATCTTTCTACTGAATGGTCTTCTATTTCCTACACCTGTGAAATATATTCTCCTTACAACTTCTTTCAAGCATTTCAGGCCATAGTAATCTACTGAACTACTCTAACTCTTTCCACACTACTAACTGAATCCTTATTATATGAAAGGTTATTTGTCAAACTTTCAGACAAGATGATGAGAAAGAAGGAAATGATCATTTCACAGTCCGATAAAGTGATGCTTTCATTACAGTCACAAGAGGGATGTGTGTGTGTGTGTGTGTGTGTGTGTGTGTGTGTGTGTGTTTCTACATGTATATGTGTTGCATGTGCAGGTGCAAAGTCAGAAGTTTTGGGGGGTTTTTTATTTGTTGTGTTGAAAAAACAAAGCTAAAGTAGGCGGAGTTGTCCTGCAAAATCAGTTCTAGGTAAGGTTTAGATTAGGCTGCATCACAATTTGTGAAACTTTAACAGAGAAGAGAGAAGGAGACCCTATTAAATGCAGTGGTTTTAACAAATACTTAGGAGAAATACTAAGCAAAATATGAATGTAAACAGAACAGAAAACTTCTGCAAAAAAGATTGAAGATTGAGAAGTATGGTATTACCAGACCAATGAAGACTTTTACATATTTCCTGTCATTTATGTAAATTCTGTGGCTTCACCTAGAGTACTGCCACAAAAGATCTGACTCTTTAGAAATAATTTTCTGTATCAGGATGATTTGCATATGAACATTAAGATACTGAAAAATTTGGAAATAAATTGTGTTTGAGTGAATGAAAATAAATGAACCCATTTTTATGTTTGTGGAAAATGTTTATTAGAGACTATGCCCCCAAATTATCACAAAATGGGTTACAGAAAGAGGTCACATGTCAGTAATGTCATAGCATTGAGATTGTCCAGCTTGACTGATGAAGATCCCATTCAGGAACATATGTCTCCACCCACTCAAGATATCAGTCTTCATTGTTCTCTCAGAAATTTCACTGCTGATTTTGAAGGGAAAAAAATGACTAATTCCTTAAAAATTATTAAAAAGTGATAAGTGGGTAATAAAAAGTATTAGAAAAATCCAGAAGACCAGTATGTCTTATAGAAAGTGGGACAAAAGTAACCACAGCCATAACCACCATAGCCTCCAAGGCCACAGATGGAACCATAACCACAGCTCAGACCACCAAAGCCACCAAGGCCATATCTAAGGCCACCATAGTAGTTGCTGTAGTAGTAGCTTATGGTGTCAGGGCTTGAGGATTTGGTTTGAAGTTGAAGTGAGTTTCTTGAGAATGAATATCACCACCTGTGCCTGGACTTTTATGCTTCTTCATTCTGGGTGTGGTAAACCATAACACATGAGCTTCATTTTTTTCAAAAATCCATTTTGGTTGAAAACAGTACCATTATGCCATACTTTTCCTATTAAGGTAGTCCCAAAGATGCATGCATAAATTTCTCTTTAATTTTCATTCCTCCAAACCAGCCTTTGTATTGAATAGTTATTTTCATGTCTTCGAAGCCTATGTTTTCATATATTTCTATATCTACATCATAATAATCAGGCTTCTTGGGTACCTGGATAGCTCAGTCATTAGGCGTCTGCCTTCAGCTTGTGTCATGATCCCAGGGCCCTGGGATCAAGCCCTGCATTGGTGGGAAACCTGCTTCTCTCTCTCCCATTCCCCTGGCTTGTGTTCTCTCTCACTGTATCTTTCTCTGTCAAATAAACAAAATCTTTTTTTTAATGTAATAATCAGGTTTCCTTACTTTAGAGAACTTGAGATTTTGATATTTGTCAATGTTATGTCCATTTTGCCTCAGATATGATTCTCTTCAATGATGATTTCTCCTTCATATTTACGATTAAATAAACTAGGGTAAATTTATTGAATAGTCATAATGATTGTAAAGTCTTATTTTTCAGAAAGGAAATAGGAACGAGTATGTGCTTTTACTTTCTTGTTTGCATGTTTATATAATAAATTCAGCACTTTCATACTTGTAAAGATAATATTCATAATTCAATACTCTTGTCATAAAATAAATCAAGCCTTCTCTCTCAAGTTTTTTCCTGCTGCAACTTGTATTAAACCTCCGTTCTACCTAAGTGAGCCTCTTGAATCATTTCTTAAAACTTCAAATGCCTTTCTCACTCAGGGCTTTAACTCAAACATTCCCTCATTCCAAAGTAACCTCCTTCCCTCTCCTTCTACAAACACCTACTAACACACTACTAGTCTTCCATATTGACACTGCCTCTTGCAAAATGTTTTTCATTTTTTAACTGGTTACTAAGACTAGTTTTAAAGCACTTTGTGGTCACGGAGCTGATGCCTAATGTGATGATTTGTAAATATGTATTTGTTGATTTTTAAAATTTGTTTTTTCTTGAAATGCCAATTTAAATTTGTATATGCTTTTTTGAAGAGTTATTTATACAAAGGGATGCTTCATATTTCAAATTACACAACAGAATCACAATTAAAAGTTTCTATTTATATCTTATTATGAGGGAAAAAAAACTATGCTAAGCTTTTGGGCAGAGAAATGATAGATGATAAATATATAAATAATCACTCCATGTACTTATTTAAATCCCACAATTTCATTGTACTCACAGAGGAGTTCTTGCGCAAATCTCTTCATGTTGTATGCAACATGCAAATGTGTGTGTATTTGGTGTGTGTTCATGAATATATACATGTGACTATTTTCTTATGAACAACAAAAAGGAGTGTATGGAAGAGTTAAAATGACAGTTACACTGATTTCAAGACTGAGTCAGAGAAATTAGCTATTATAGTACTGCCGTGTCTTATAAATAATTCCAAGAAGTATAAAATGAGTTGCATCAAGAAGAATATATAAGAATTCTTTAAAATAAGAAGAAAGGAGGAGATTTCAGCAAAGAAAAGCAGTTTTAGCTCATGACCCAAGGCAGAGGTAAGCACGGTGTGTCCTCAGTGAGCAAAACACTATGTGACTCATGTACAGAGTTTAAAAAATAATTGATGGTTGGGAAGCATATTAATGTAAGACCAAGGTGGATCTTGCATACATTATATACTATAGTTTTGTTTAGGGCAATGGCAGCAAAGTACTGATGTTTTAGGAAGACATATTTTCTCTGCAATGTGGATTGTATGATGAATCCTTGAAAGCAGGAGGACCACTTGAGAAGCTCTTGCAAAAACCTCTTATGGAATAAAATAAGAAAAATGGACTGGGAAGGATGAACCTAACGTATTTTGTTAAAAATCAATAACATGTGAACAGATATTTAGAGACAAGTATAAACCTTATAAGCCATAGTTATATTATTTTTCCTCATGTTTAAATGTATTGTTTTATACCTCTTCAGATTAGCTTTATTAAATATATATATATATGTATATATATATTTATATATCAGGCTCTAAGATTGCTCAGTACGTATGTTTAAAATGCAGAAATTTAAATAATTGTGATGGAATTCATTTCTTTGGATTTCTAGTCAGTCATCAATCAGTTGGAAGGGAAATATGTTTGTAAACATTCAGGAATAAGAACACACCCAGGCAAATTAACTATAGATATTTATTTATTTATTTATTTTTTATTTTTGAGAGAGGGAGAGAGAGCACAATTTACAAACACACACCTGTGTGTGTGCGGTGGTGGGAGAGGAGGAACAGAAGGAGAGAGAATCTCAAGCAGACGCTTATGCTGGGCTCGATCCCAGGATCCCAAGATCATGACCTGAGCCTAAACCAAGAGCCCAAATCTTGACCTGCTGAGTCACCCAGGTGCCCCTGGGCAACTTAGTTATAATAATAAAAAGAAAACCTTATAAAAATAAATTATTTGGTGCCAAAACCTACTCTGGAAGGTCATTTTGATTCTTTCACTCAGCATTTAAGATATAGTTATCTGCTGGCCAGGGAGTAATTTTGAGGTGTTTCTTGGCAATTATAATTAATATATGAGTAGAAATTACATAGAAGTATAATTATAATATTCTTTCAATGAGGTATTTTCACTTAGAAATCAAGTGACAGTGTAGAGGCAAATAGTGTTAGATGAAACTTTCTTTTCTTGTAGTCACATATTTATCTATTTCTCTGTTTCTTTAATTGAGGGCAGCAGTTTCATTCAAGCCTCTGACCCTGAAAATGTGGACTCCACTCACATTTCTGTTCCTTATCATCACTCAGATAATCAGTCTGCATGGCATTTTTTGAAATTTATCTCCTTAAATATTTAAAAAATTTATTTTTATCTCCTTAAAAATTTATCTCCTGTGCTTTCTATGCTAATCCCCACTTGTGGACACCATATTTGAGTTGGGACTTTCTTGCCAAGTGCCAAGATTCTGGCATTTTATCTGGCTTTCATTGATTTTTCTTTTAAACTCATTTTTTTCTATGCCACTACTGTTTTTAAATTTGTGACAATATGAAATAAACATCATTTTACTTAATATTTAAGGATGTCTGCCCTGTGTTCACTCTAAATAACCCAACACTGAGCCTAAATCTCTAGTTCCTTCTTTATTCTCTGGGTAAAATTTTCTTCTTCCTCATGACAGTGCATATGCATCTCTCTTTGTTGGCTATTCTCTTTCTCTAACTTATTATTTTTAAGATTTTATTTATTCATTTGAGATAGAGAGATCTAGAGAAAGAGGATAAGCAGGGGGAGAGGCAGAGGAGGGAGGAGACTCCACACTGAGCAGGGAGCCTGATGTGGGTCTCCATCCCAGGAACTAGAGACCACGACTTGAGCTGAAGGTAGACGCTTAATCACCTGAGACACCCAGGACCCCAGCTGCAACTTATTTAAAATAACATTTTAGCAAGGTGCACATGAAGTACAATTCCATTCAGTATCTTTATGTCCTATAGACCATCTTACAAAATAAAACTCTTAATTGACTTTGAAATCATGGTATGAAGAAATCTTTAAATACAGAAAAGTGGATAGTACAATAGAAACATATTCCATAAATCATTTGTAAAATGTAAAAAAAAAATCAAAACGGGGAGCCTGCGTGGCTCAGTTGGTTAAGCGTCTGCCTTCTGCTCAGATCATCATGTCAAGGCCCTGGATGGAGTCCCACATCGGGCTCCCTGTTCAGCAGGGAGCCTGCTTCTCCCTCCCATTCCTGTTCATGCTCTCTCTCACTATCTCTGTCACTATCTCTGTCTCTCTCTGTCTCTCTCTCTCTCTCGAATAAATAAATAAAATCTTTAAAAAATCAATTCATAAGTGACTCTTAATCTCACAATACAAACTGAGGGTTGCTGGGGGGAGGGGGTTTAGGAGAAGGGGGTGGGATTATGGACACTGGGGAGGGTATGTGCTTTGGTGAGTGCTGTGAAGTGTGTAAACCTGGTGATTCACAGACCTGTACCCCTGGGGATAAAAAATATATGTTTATAAAAAATAAAAAATTAAAAAAAAATCAATTCAAGGTTAATTGTTTCAAGTGTAGCCTCACATGCTTGGCTTGCTGCTGCATCATGTTGAGATGTGCTGCTTTTTTGGATCCATAAATATTCCAGTAGATCTGGTAGGTGAAAACATTCTTTCTTTAAAGAAGTATTAAGTGTATGATTTTTAATTATTTTATATTCCCTGGGATTTAAGACTCATTATTTAAAGTTTTCTGTCAGGCTGGATTTACCAACTGTGTAAAAAACTGCTAATGATCAATTTGAAGAGTCCTGTTTCTTTCTTTCTTTTTTTTTTTTTTTTTGGTCAAGTTTTTATTTGAAGTCTAGTTAACACACAGTGTAATATTAGTTTCAGGTGCACAATTTAGTGATCCCACACTTACACACCACACCCAGTGCTCATCACAAGTGCCTTCCTTCATACCCATCACCCATCTAGCCCATCGCCCACTCACCTCCCTCCAGCAGCCCTCAGTTTATTCTTCATTAACACTCTGCTTTATGGTTTGCCTTGAAGAGTCCTGTTTCAAGCTTGAACCAGTGAAACACATCATCCAAATCATTCTTCAGTTTCACTAAGTCATCAAACATGTCAACACAAACAGCGTGTGAACACGTTACAGAAGTTCTAGTGAGAATCACTGGAGATCCATGAAGACTTGTGTAACTTACCTACTTAAATGAGAGTTATATTGGTAATTGCATCATGTTTAATTAAAAGATGAAGGGGCGCCTGAGCAGCTCATTGTTCAAGCGTCCGACTCTTGATTTCAGCTCAGGTCATGATCTCATGGTTGTGAGATCAAGCTGGGCTCTCTGCTGGGTGCGGAACCTGCTTAGGAATTTCCCTCCCCCACCTTCCCAACCCCTGCTCATTCTCTATTTCTCTGTTTCTCTCTCTGCCTCTCTATTAAAAAATAAATAAAAGATGAAGATTATAGAACTGAAGTCACTAAAATATGATATAAAAATGAATAGCAGTCTCAGGTTTGAGGAAAGACTATAAAGAAAACACCTGCAATAAAATCCCTCTCATGACTAAAATGAGGGGGAAAATGCCAGTTTTCAACATGAGTTAGAAAAATGACAGAAACATTGATTCAAGCTTCATTTTTTTTTTTACAAGTTACGAATAGAAGTAGGGTAAAACCCCAAAAGTTAAATAGTTACATATCACAATGTTAAAATAATAAAATAAATTTGAACACAGGAAAGTTTCTCAGGTTCTCAAATAAAATAAATTTGAACACAGGAAAGTTTTTCAGGTTAAAAACAAAGGCTAATGGTGTAGGCAGCGTGAATGTTTGGGGACATGGGGTTTGGATGGGGAAGAGTCAAACAATGTGTACCCCGTCATTGTTTTCCAGGGAAGCACCTGGTAGAGGGACCCCCTGAACAGTGTTTGAGCAAAAAAGGCATGCACAGCTCTTTCTTACGAAGCTGTTGAAAATAAATTTTTAAAGAGCAAATGTACTCAAAAATATTTTCCCTGATATGCTGAGGTCAAAGTACTTATTACATTAAGCTAATAACTTTGTAAAAGAAGTATTCTTATATTCATAAGAATAAGATTATAGTCAAATACATGATCCTACAGGATATTGAATCAAAAAGGGAGCAATATCTGAGCAAGTTATCACATGAGACGCACATAGGAGTTATAGGCTAACAGTTAATAAGATCAGGAAGTAAGAGAGGAAATAACTGAATAGGGAAGACAGGTTTCAAAGAAATAGGTTGCTCGAATATGCTGAAATTATGAATAACAAGTGCATTTTGATGGACAAACACGAATGAAACAAGATTTAGAAAGTTTACAAAGTTTATTGGAAAATATGCTCATCATTATCACAGAAGAGATAAAGAAGGAAGCTTCATGTCAATAACACAACAGGAGCGAAGATAGCCTGGGTAATGAATTCTGGATCAGGGAAATCGATCATTGCAGATGAACAGTGTTTTCAGTAAAATCCAGAGGACCAGTATCTTCCATAGAAATAGGGACGAAAGTAGCCACAGCCATAACCATAGCCACCAAGGCCATAATTGGAACCATAACCATAGCCCAGGCCACCAAAGCCACCAAGACCATAGCCAAGGCCACCATAGTAGTTGCCGTAGTAGAAGCTCATTGTGTCAGGGCTTGAGGATTTGGTTTAAGGTTGAAGGTGACTTTCCAGAGAATGAATATCACCACCTATGCCTGGACTTTTATACTCTCTCAGTGTGGGTGTGGTAAACCATAACACACGAGCTTCATTCTCTTTAAAAACCCATCTTTGGTGAAAAAAACAGTACAATTAAGCCAAACCTTTCTTATAAAGGGTAGCTTCAAAAATGCATGGAATGTTTTATTTTTTCCCTTGAAAATATTTCAGTGTTCACTTTCCTTTTATCAGAATTTAAAATTACACATATTTCTACAGTTAAAATATAATTATTAAGCTCCCTTGCAATCCATAGACCATTTCTGGCATTTTTCTAAGATTTTTGTCATTGCCAGATATCTTCTTCATGTTTCCTTAAACTCAATTTCTGTCTATTTTAACTATTATATTTTCTGTCTCTTTTTCTCTTTGACTTTTAAAAAACCAGGGTACTGAGTATTAAAGAATCACCAATGATTGAATTAATCCAAATTAATCCAAAAATTAAAGACAGCTTATTCAGAAAAAAAGAGTAGAAAATATTTACCAGTCTCTTTTGTTTGTATTTTCTCTGTGATCACATTTCAATCTTTTTAATTTATAAAGACAAACTCTATAGGAGGATTATCGAAGACACAGTATAAGTAATACTTCTTGTATTAGTTTCTTAGGACTGCTATAGAAAGTTACCACAAGTTGGGTGTCTAAAGACAAGAGAAGTGTATGTTTTCACAGTTCTAGAGGTTAGAGGTCCAAAACCAAGATATTGGCAATGCCATGCTCCCTAAGAAGTCGCTAAGAGAGGACCATCCCTTGCCTCTGCCCAGCATTTCATGCTGCTGTCAGTTCTTAGCATTTCTCATCTTGCTGCTATATCACTTGATCTCTGCCTAGATCATCACATGTGTGTGTGTGTGTGTGAGTACACATCTCTGTTCTTTTATAAGAACACCACACACTGAATTCCAACCCGAATTCTTGATTCTAATCCTAATCCAGTATGACCTCATGTTAACTGCATTATGTCTATAAAGACCCTATTTCCAAATTAATTCCCATATACAGGCACCCAAGATAAGTTAAGATTTCAAGGTTTCCTTTTAGGGGATGTAATTCAATCCTTCAACACTGCCTTTCCTATGAAACATGCCTCTTCTGTCAGATGGTATTATAACAATTTAGATAAGCTGAGTTTTCAAGAAGTGCCCTTCTGGTATAGTTCTAGGTTAGTCCTAGGTTTGAAAGAAATATTTTGCATGAGATTTGGAAGACAGAAATTTAACAAAAGCTTAATTTCTCAGACCTACCTCTTGTGGGGCAGGAAAGCTAAAGGTTGTTGGGTAAGAGAAACCCTCTTCCCCAGGGCTCTTGTAGTCCCTTGCCCTTGGTCTAGACGTCTACACTTAAGGAGAAGGCTCTGGACGTGTTTCACAAGGATTACTCTTCTTCTTCTCCCCCAGTTAGAGAAAAGAGTGTATCTTCCTCAAATGTTCATATCTATAGTGATTCCACTATAGATAAAGTCCATAAAAGTGTGGGTCCCTCTGAGACTGAAGCCCCTAGGAATTTCTCACTTTTACACTAACCCACACTTAACCTCCAGCCATTTATCACAATCACAGTTTAAGAATTTATACCAGTTTATTACTTCTGTTGGTAAGAAGATCTCAGCTGTAACTCTGGATTCTCTCATCCCTCTGGATTTTTAGGGGTGGTTTGTCCTGCAAACTCAGTTCGCTATTAGATTCTATAAAAGTCATTGGTTTTTGGTATGGCCAGCCATTTCTTGTTGTAAGGATTAGAGTGGCAAGGTCTAGGCTCTTGCTAGTCAGAGCTAAAATGGGAAGTTCTAAATGTTTATTTATAGAAAATAGAGGAGTTATTTATAGTTATTTATAGAATGGAAGACTCTACATTATGGGTTACACAAGGAAAGGATTACAAATGAAATGAAGATTCAGTCAAATGATAAATTGTATTGAATATATGGAATATGAAAGTTATTTCACTCTGCTTTGGAAAAAGTAGATGATAAAAGGGAAAGATATAAATGACCATTTGTGGTTATAGAAAGCCTGCCTTTTTAGCTGTGATCTCAAAATATGTGTGTCTGGGGTATCCCCATGGTTTTCTGAGTATTTTAGGCTGGGAGGAGGTGAGGTGGGGTAGAGATCGAGTCACAGGAGTGAGTCTGGAGAAATGGAGATAGAGACCCCTATCTCAAAAGCAGTTAAAAAGAGCTTAAGATTTCCATGGGCTAGCTTCACTCATCGAAGTTTATAGAAGGTGGGACACACCAGATAAGAAGGATGTGAAAGACTCAATAAAACATCAAAGGGAGGAGGAGAAACCAGAAGGAGGCAATGACTTTAGCTAATGGTCTGAGGCAAGACTAGGCTCTGTGTAGCCTCCATGAGCAAGGAGCAAAGCTGATATAAACACTATTAAATGTGTTTAATGCTAAATGTGTAAACAGGTTCCCATACAAGAAGGGAGTGAGCAGCAAAAGACAAATAATGATCTCATCTGTATGTAGAATCACAGATCAGAGAGTAGAACAGTGGTTATCGGGAGCTTCTGGCTAGGCAAAATGGGGAGATGTTGGTTAAAGGCCATAAAGTTTCACTTATAAGACGAATAAGTTCTGGGGATCTAATATACACCATGGATGCAGTTACAGTACTGTATACTTAGACGTTTCTAAGAGAGTAGGTCTTAAATGTTCTCACCCCACATCCCCAGCACACATACACCCTCAAGGTAATTATATGTGGTGATGTAAGTGTTAACGAACCCTATTGTGGTTTTGTTCCACCATACGTAGTGTATTAAATCAGCATGTTGTTCACCTCAAACTTACACATTATTATATGCCAATTATATTTCAATAAAGCTGGGAAAATGTTTAAAAATGGTAGAAAAAAGTTGAGTTAGGATTTGGGGTTGGGAAATTTGCTGTTTGTGGAAAATCATCCTCTAATTTTTGTTCAGGGAAGTACTTTGAAAAAATGTGAAATTTTAGAAATACATGTCTTGGTGCAAGTTGGATGATGTGGGAAAATCTGAAGAGTAAGAAGAGTTAGATGATGTGGCAATAATCATGGTTGATTATGTAAGAGCTGAAATTCGAGTCTGTAGCAAGGGGAATGGCCAGGATAGGACAGATATAAGATGGATCTTGGTAAAGGAATAGTGCTTATGTGCTTCAATGAAGAAAAATAGAGACATTGCCAAGCTAAAGTTTTTATTCTTTGTAATTTCTTTGTTTCCATCAAATAAGGATAACTTTTGAGTGAATACTCAGAGCATTTTGACCAAAGTTTGCTTTTTAAAAGAATAAGTAAAATCCTCATATGTGTAGTAATACATATGCAGAATACATAGCGTTTTATATTTATTCAATAATTACGGTGAAAAAAGTATCTGAGAACAATTAAAAACAAAAAAATATGTTTTGGGAAAAATCTCTATTTCACAGCGGAAGGTACCAAATGTCAACTTTAAGAGATTTGGCTATCTAGTGATAAACAAATATTTCATTGAACAACAGTTTTAGAAGGTGACCATGATTCCAATGATTCATACTCCTCAGCTTCTAAAGGCAAATTTTGAGATACTTGCCAGTGAATAAAATGAATAGTTAGGGGCAGCTGGGTGGCTCAGTAAGTTAAGTGTCTGCCTTCGACTCAGGTCATGATCCCAGGATCCCAGGATGGAGCCCCTCATCCAGCAGAGCAGGGATACTGCTTCTCCCTCCCCAACCCCCCCCCCCCGCTTATTTTCCCTCTCTTTCTGTCAAATAAATTAAAGAAGTCTTTTTAAAAAAAGTGAATAGTTAGATAGCAATTATAAAAAATAAAACAAATAATATTTTCCTCTAATGATATCTTACCTTTGAAATCTAAGGCTGATATGACTAGCATATTTCATGATGGCATCAAATAATTTTTCCTCAACATACCCCTTCCTCAATATATGCCCCTTCCTCAATATAATAAAGTTACAGTCAGTAACAATCAGGAAATGAAGAGTTATACTGGCCAGAAATAAAATGCACAGTGAAAAATGTTTTTTTTGAAATGCATCTATGTAGATTATCTAAGTCATTGTCCATTAACTAATAAGTAAATTCAAACAAAAATAACTGAAAAATATGTTTTTGCCAAATAAAAATATTAGTCTGTAGTTTGCCCTATTTCATTGTTCTGAATTTGAAAAACAACACACACACACACACACACACACACACACTCTAACTAGGCAATGCTACTGTCAATTTTCCTTCCTTCTTCCTTCTCTCCTTTCCTTCCTTCCTTCTCTCTCCCCCCTTCTTCTCCCCTTCCTCCCTTCCTTCCTTCCTTCCTTTCTCTTTCTTATTTACTAAAGAAAAGATATGTCTGGATAGCAATGTGATTTTCAAATTTAGTTTTTCTTCAGTATCTCCCCTTAAAAGTCTATAAAACATGAAGGAAACAAATCCTATTCCAATCATTTAAAGTTCCCTATAAACTGTCTTCTTTTTGAGAATTCAGTATTTATCAAATGATCACTTTTCCATTATTTCATAGATACTATATTCTGTTCTTTATGCCCATGAGAGTGTCATTTTGTTCTCTCAAAAGCATTTTTTTAAATTTCTTTTCAGCATAACAGAATTCATTGTTTTTGCACCACACCCAGTGCTCCATGCAATCCGTGCCCTCCTTAATTCCCACCACCTGGGTCCCCCAACCTCCCACGCCATGCCCCTTCAAAACCCTCAGATTGTTTTTCAGAGTCCATAGTCTCTCATGGTTCACCTCCCCTTCCAATGTCCCTCAACTCCCATCTACTCTCTATCTCCCTATGTCCTCCATACTATTTGTTATGCTCCACAAATAAGTGAAACCATATGATAATTGACTCTCTCTGCTTGACTTATTTCACTCAGCATCATCTCTTCCAGTCCCTCCCATGTCGCTACAAAAGTTGGGTATTCATCCTTTCTGATGGAGGCATAATAGTCCATAGTATATATGGACCACATCTTTCTTATTCATTCATCCGTTGAAGGGCATCTTGGTTCTTTCCACAGTTTGGTGACTGTGGCCATTGCTGCTATAAACATTGGGTTACAGATGGCCTTTCTTTTCACGACATCTGTATCTTTGGGGTAAATACCCAGTAGGCAATGGCAGAGTCATGGGAAGCTCTATTTTTAATTTCTTGAGGAATTTCCACACTGTTCTCCAAAGTTACTGCACCAAATTGCATTCCCACCAACAGTGTAAGAGGGTTCCCCTTTCTCTACATCCTCTCCAACACACATTGTTTCCTGTCTTGCTAATTTTGGCCATTCTAACTGGTGTAAGGTGATATCTCAATGTGGTTTTAATTTGAATCTCCCTGATGGCAGGTGATGATGAACATTTTTTCATGTGTCTGATAGCCATTTGTATGTCTTCATTGGAAAGTGTCTGTTCATATCTTCTACCCATTTTTTGATATAATTATCTGTTTTGTGTGTGTTGAGTTTGAGAAGTTCTTTATAGATCCTGAATATCAATATTTTGTCTGCGCTGTCATTTTCAAAAGCATTTTTTAAGCGCAGATGCTACACCTTTCCTTTGTCACACAACAGAACATTTATTTATTTATAGTCCTGTTTCCAACTGATTTTATTACAAAAAGAGGTAATAGAATATAGAGTATGGTAAAAGGAACCATTATATGCAGAACTCATCTTCAGAGATGAGGTAAATGGTAACAAACAGTACCAGTAAGCCAAACCTTTCTTATTGAGGATACTTTCAAAGATACACGAATAAATTTTTTCTTTGAAATTTTAATATCTCAAAACCAGTTTTAGTAAAGCACAATTATTTTCCTAACTAGAAAGCTAACACTTACAAATAGTTTATATGAAAATCTTAGTACTTAGGATCCTATTTCACATAAGTTTTTTTTTTTTTGTCATGATAACTGTATTTTTTGTTTCATTTTAATTCTAATTAGTTAACACCCAGTGTAATATTAGTTCAGGTGTACAATATAGTGATCCCATACTTCCATATAACACTCAGCACTCACCACAACAGGTAGACTCCTTAATCCCCATCACCTGTTTTCCCCATCCCGCCAGCAACCCCCCCCAGCCACCAGTCTGTTCTCTACAGTTCAGTCTGTTTCTTAGTTCCTCTCTCTCTCTCCCTCCTTTTCTCATAGACTGATGTTTCTATGTCTCAAATTATGTCTCCTTCACTTTGTCTTAGACTGGATTTTCATTAAACACAAATTTTTTCAGTTTTTTTTCTCTGTGATTCATTAAGTTAATGTAATGATTTTGGGGGGAAATATCAGTGAATATTCTTACTTTGAGAGCACAAAGGTGTTTTTATATAGGAACACGCTCATGTAGAACCATGAATGAGTGTTATCTTTCCCTTCTGGCTTTTGGATTTTTGTGGATAATTTAAAGTACCTTTATATTTGGAGACAAATATATCCAAATCTTGTCAAACACCACCAAAGGCTAATTTTTCAACACCATTTTTCCTAAAACTTTATATGAAACATCCGTTCTACCTAGATGAATCCTCTCAAATTGCTTCTTAAAACCTCAGCTGGTTTTCTTTGCTCTACACTTTTGTTCAGAGAATTTTGCTCATCATGAGGTTTTTTTCCTGATAGCATCCCTCAATAATTTTAGCCCATAAATACCTACTAACTCCCTTCAATTCTTCTATGTGTTATTAATTTGACTTTGCCACTTTGAAAAAAAAAAAAGTTTTCCACTTTGTAACTATTATAAGCTCTTCGGTCAAGAATTTGATATTTACATTCTTGAGACCTAAATATCTTGTAAAAGCACCCATAACAAATATCTGTGAACTTTTAAAATTTCTTTTTTCTGGAAACTTCAATTTAAATATATAGTATTATTTTACAGAAGACCTGATAGACATTTACATGAAGAAACACCAAATTTCAAATATCAAGGAGAAAAGATGGTGAAAAAATTGGATATTCAATCAACAAAACAAAGCTTAATTGAATTCTTATTATTGAGAATTATTTGAAGGGCTTTAGGGCTCCGATATGGTTGATAATAAAAATATAAATGACTACCCCATGAACAAGAAAAACTTATTTTTTCATTGTAGTAAAAAAATAAAATATATATGTGTGTGTGTGTGTATATATATCTGTGTGTGTGTGTGTGTGCATGTGTGTGTGGACATATTCTATGTGTTGGATTTGAGTGTGTAAATATGCATTTGTGTGGTTTTGTATAAACACAGGATAGCAATTTAGAGAAGAGTAAAATGAGGAGTAGCTTATTTTAAGTGTGGTATAGAAGAGTTATCTATTATTGTGACAGCTGAATTGTCCCACAAAATAAGTCAGAGAAGATCTAGAGCTAGCAGTACAGGTAAAAATGCAATAAACTGAGAAGACAAGTGCAGATTCCTTCAAGGCACAATGGCTTCAGCGAGTAATTGGAGACAAAAGCAAGCAAGGTTTGTCTGCAATGAGTGAAACAATATGATCTTAGCAATGAGTTTAAGAATAGCTGATGGCTGGCAAATCAATTAGGTTACAATCAGCATGAACTATGAATTACATTCTATGTTTTTATCAGGGCAGTGAGAAGAGTGAAATGATAATTTAGGTAGTTGGTATTCTGTGAAGTGTGAATTATATATAAAATTCTTGAAAGCAAAAAAAGGATGGTCAAGGCTGAAATTAAGTTGCAATAAAAGTAGTAGACACACACACACACACACACAAAAGTAGCAGGCACAAATCGTGCCTGTGTGGTGCCGTTGGTTAAGTCTCTCACTCTTGGTTTAGGGTCAGGTTGTGATTCCAGGGTCCTGATTTCAGAGTCAGGAGATCAAGTCCCATGGCTGGCTCTGGGCTCAGCAGGGAGTCTGGGTTAGGTTTCCTTCTCCCTCTTTCTCTGTCCCTCCCCCAGCTCTCTCTCACTCTGTCTCTAAAATAAAGAAATAAACCTTCAAAAAAAGCATTAGATACTAGATACGTGATGAAAAGTCCATAGTACTTGTATGATTTTTATGGGTAAATGGAAAACTGAAACTAGATATTTTGTTTTTGTTCCTATTCAAAGGCAATATTAGAAACCAATGTAGATTAGCTTTACAACAAAAGTAAACATCAGAGGTACATGGGTGGCTCAAATATTTACATACCTACTTTTGGCTGGGGTCATGATCTCCAGGTCCTGGGATCAAGGCCCACATTGAGCTTCCAGTTTAGCGAGGAGTCTGTTTCTCCCTCTCCCTCCCCTGCTGGTGCTTGGTCTCTCTCTCTCTCTCTCTCTCCCCCCTCTCTTTCTCAAATGAACAAATAAAATCTTTTAAAAAAATTAAAAACAAAAACAAAACAGCATTGGGCCCTAAGATTTCTCTTTGCTTTTATTTAAGACATGTGTTTTAACATTTATGTTCAAGTTCATTGCTGGGACATCTATGCAGTTGGTAATCACTTGGGTGAGAAGGATATTAGAATGTAAAAATAGGAATCTTAACTGTAGAGAACAAACCAGGAGAGAGGTCGGCAGGGAGATGGTAAGCAGGTGATAGGTATTAAGGAGGACATTTGCTGTGATGAGCACAGATGTTGTATGTAAGTGGTGAAGCACTAAATTCTACACCTTAAATTAATACTGTGCTGTAGGTTAACTAGCTGGAGTTTAAATAAAAATCTGAAGAAAAAAAAAAAAAAGAAAGAAACACATTAAAAAAAAGTAACAAGGGGCACCTGGGTGGCTCAGTGGTTTAAGCCTCTGCCTTCAGCTCAGGTCATGATCTCAGGGTCGTGGGATCGAGCCCCACATCGGGCTCTCTGTTCAGCAGGGGAGCCTGCTTCCCCCTCTCTCTCTGCCTGCCTCTCTGCCTACTTGTGATCTCTCTCTGTCTATCAAATAAATAAATAAAAATCTTTAAAAATAAAAAGTAATAAAATTAGTTTTTCATAGTGTCAGGGATCAATGTAAAAATACAGGAAAATATAAAAAGGTAGATTACTATTTTGTTGTTGAAACCAGCATTGAAAAGTTGCTTTGACTTGAAAATTAAAATGTTTCTACAGGAGAGCAAAGGCCAAGCTTAGATATGTTTCTTGGTAATGATACTGAATCTTACATAGAGCCCAAATTACTTAAGAACACCAATCAGACACATACTGTAAAATAAGTTTATTTGACAGTTAAACCAAAATAAATGTGAATAGTCCAAGATCAAACTTCCATTAATTTCCATTTAACTATGCGCCTACTATTATCTTTTGATCCAGTAATAGCAGCACTGTTCAGTCTTTGAAAACATGTACAACTTCTGTAGCCTTTTTTCCTCACGTGTACTATCAGTCTACTTGACATCTTTGAAATGTATCTCTTTAAACCTTTGTTTTCATTCAGACTTCCAAACCTAGACACAGAATCTGAGCGGGACATTCTGTGGCATGACCATGATTAAGACATCAGTATTTATCTGACTTCCAATCTTCTTTGCTTAAACTCAAACTATTTATGTGCTATGAAACTCTTTAAAATATAACATGGTATGAAGTAAAAAACCATTTTTCCTTTCATCTAAGAAGGTCAATAAGTTATGTTGATTTTAGTAATCCAAAACTAGCTCTTTTTAAAAAAAGATTTATTTATTTATTGGGGGGGGGGGGGGCAGAGGGAAATCATCGAAAGCAGACTCTACACTAAGTGTGTAGCTAGACATGGGGCTCCATGTTGGGGAAGGGGCGGGTCTGGATCTCATGACCCTGAGATCATGACCTGAGCCAAAATCAAGATGTGGATGCTTGACCAACTGAGCTAGCTAGGTGTCCCCAAAGCCAGCTCTTAAATTGTAATATCTGTATCATTCTATGAGTAACATTGTATTTGCCTTTTCCATGGCAATTAATACAAAGTTATCATTTTCATTATATAATTAACTAACTTGTTTAATTTTTTTGCAAGGTTTATCCACTTCTGCATGTTCTTTACTTTCTATAGTGTGGATATTTTCCTTTCCACAAAATAAAACATTTAGAAACTTTCCACTGTGAAATTTTAAGCACATATAAAAGTGAAAGAGCCATGTAAGAAATCCCTGTTACAATAGATGGTAAATTGTGCTTAATGCATACCTCCACCCACTTGTTCCCTATTATATTATTACATGGTAAGTACTGGATAACATATTATTGCCTCTACAAATGTTTCACCACATAGCTCTAAAATATGTGGACTCTAAAAAAACAATCAGTTTCAGTTGAATTGTTGAATCACATATTTCCTTACTGATTGGATAAGTGGATAATGCCCCAGGATTCATTTTATGGCACTAAATTCCTGACATATGAGGGATTGAAAATGGTTGCTTCTGGATGTAATCCATGAGAATCATCTTAAACATTATCTCTAATGCCATTATCAAGAATAAACAGTACAAATTATATGATACATTGATTTACATAATGTGATGTATATTAAATTAATATGTGCTGATATATGTTTTATAGGTAGATATATTGATATATATGAGTTTTTACTGATATCCATTGTAGTTCTTGAACACATTGTTACCAATACCTGTGAAAATCACTTAACCATCAAGATCAATGAAATTCACTCAATTAAGAAAGAATTTTATCAGGGATTGTATCATATAAGATCAAAGAATGAAGATTATTTGAAGTCTCAAGAAGCCAATACATGAATTAGAAGTCTCCAATGAGTCTTGTATTTGAATTAGGGAGGCAAAAAGAAAACCTGCATAAAATGTTTTTCATAATTGCGGTGCCTGGGTGCCTTAGTTGGTTAAGCATCTGACTATTTCAGCTCAGGTCATGATCTCAGGGGCCTGGTATCTTGAGCCCCTCCTTGTGCTCCCTGCTCAGTGGGGAGTCTGATTCAGGTTCCTCTCTCCCTCTCCCCCTCCCTTCTTGCTCATTCACTCTCTCTCCCCCTCTCTCTCTAAAATAAATAAATAAAACTTTGAAAGATACTTCTTAAAAATTTAAATGAAGAACACATATCATTACTCAATCTGAGTTTGGAAAAACAGTAGAAACATGGATCTGAAATCAATATCCAATTATTCAAACAAGAAGAAAGGTAAAGGATAAAGTCTGAAAAGTTTTGCATCCAGCAATATTAAAATAATCAAGAAGGCATGAACAGAGATAAAAAGCCTCACATGCCCCATATTTTTATAAAAGCAGAAGTTTGGGGATAGGGTCAAACAACCAGTCGCCTTGCTTTTGACTTACAGGGAAGCATTACTGGTTCCACTGGAGACATAACAAGCAGTGGGTCCCCTTTGAAAAGCCCATGAAATAGCAATTCATGTGCCCCAAGATAGATTCTCCATACATAGCACCTCACTTTATGTTCGAATTCATGTAAAGGTCAGACTAGCGATTACATTAAACTTAAAATTTGCCTATTAATCAGAATAATAATTAGAGTTAGAAAACTCTAAATTTATCCAGATAGATTTATCTAAATTTATCTGGAGCAACAATTTAACCTTAATTTTGATGTTTACTGAGATGAGAAAGAAAAGGGAGCACCATGTGAAATGAAGGAGTTGCTGGCTAAAGTTCCAGAAGTATTATTTTTTTTTAAGAATTTACTAAATCATCTGAGAGAGAGAACGCATGAGAGCTGGGAGGGACAGAAGCAGAGGGAGAAGCAGACTCCCCACTGAGCAGGGAATCCAACCCAGGGCTTAATCCCAGGACCCCAGGGATCATGACCGGAGCTAAAGGCAGATGCTTAATCAGCTGAGCCACCCAGGTTCCCCTTTATGAGTACTATTTTATTTATTTATTTTTTAATATAATTTTTTATTTTTTATAAACATATATTTTTATCCCCAGGGGTACAGGTCTGTGAATCACCAGGTTTACACACTTCACAGCACTCACCAAAACACATACCCTCCCCAATGTCCATAATACCACCCCCTTCTCCCAAACCCCTTCCCCCCAGCAACCCTCATTTTGTTTTGTGAGATTAAGAGTCACTTATGGTTTGTCTCCCTCCAAATCCCATCTTCTTTCATTTATTCTTCTCATACCCACTTAAGCCCCCATGTTGCATTACCACTTCCTCATATCAGGGAGATCATATGATAGTTGTCTTTCTCCGCTTGACTTATTTCGCTAAGCATGATACGCTCTAGTTCCATCCATGTTGTCGCAAATGGCAAGATTTCATTTCTTTTGATGGCTGCATAGTATTCCATTGTGTATATATACCACATCTTCTTGATCCATTCATCTGTTGATGGACATCTAGGTTCTTTCCATAGTTTGGCTATTGTGGACATTGCTGCTATAAACATTCGAGTACACGTGCCCCTTTGGATCACTACGTTTGTATCTTTAGGGTAAATACCCAATAGTGCAATTGCTGGGTCATAGGGCAGTTCTATTTTCAACATTTTGAGGAACCTCCATGCTGTTTTCCAGAGAGGTTGCACCAGCTTGCATCCCCACCAACAGTGTAGGAGGGTTCCCCTTTCTCCGCATCCTCGCCAGCATCTGTCATTTCCTGACTTGTTGATTTTAGCCATTCTGACTGGTGGGAGGTGATATCTCATTGTGGTTTTGATTTGTATTTCCCTGATGCCGAGTGATATGGAGCACTTTTTCATGGGTCTGTTGGCCATCTGGATGTCTTCTTTGCAGAAATGTCTGTTCATGTCCTCTGCCCATTTCTTGATTGGATTATTTGTTCTTTGGGTGTTGAGTTTGCTAAGTTCTTTATAGATTCTGGACACTAGTCCTTTATCTGATATGTTGCTTGCAAATATCTTCTCCCATTCTGTCAGTTGTCTTTTGATTTTGTTAACTGTTTCCTTTGCTGTGCAAAAGCTTTTGATCTTGATGAAATCCCAATAGTTCATTTTTGCCCTTGCTTCCCTTGCCTTTGGCGTTGTTCCCAGGAAGATGTTGCTGCGGCTGAGGTCGAAGAGATTGCTGCCTGTGTTCTCCTCAAGGATTTTGATGGATTCCTTTCGCACATTGAGGTCCTTCATCCATTTTGAGTCTATTTTCGTGTGTGGTGTAAGGAAATGGTCCAATTTCATTTTTCTGCATGTGGCTGTCCAATTTTCCCAGCACCATTTATTGAAGAGGCTGTCTTTTTTCCATTGGACATTCTTTCCTGCTTTGTCGAAGATTAGTTGACCATAGAATTGAGAGTCTATTTCTGGGCTCTCTATTCTGTTCCATTGATCTATGGGTCTGTTTTTGTGCCAGTACCATGCTGTCTTGATGATGACAGCTTTGTAATAGAGCTTGAAGTCTGGGATTGTGATGCCACCAACGTTGGCTTTCTTTTTCAATATCCCTTTAGCTATTCGAGGTCTTTTCTGGTTCCATATAAATTTTAGAATTATTTGTTCCATTTCTTTGAAAAAGATGGATGGTACTTTGATAGGAATTGCATTAAATGTGTAGATTGCTTTTAAGAACATACTATGAGCAACTCTACGGCAATAAATTTGACAATCTGGAAGAAATGGATGCATTCCTAGAAACATATAAACTACCACAACTGAACCAGGAAGAAATAGAAAGCCTGAACAGACCCATAACCAGTAAGGAGATTGAAACAGTCATTAAACATCTCCAAACAAACAAAAGCCCAGGGCCAGTCGGCTTCCCGGGGGAATTCTACCAAACATTTAAAGAAGAACTAATTCCTATTCTCCCGAAACTGTTCCAAAAAATAGAAATGGAAGGAAAACTTCCAAACTCATTTTATGAGGCCAGCATCACCTTGATCCCAAAACCAGTCAAGGATCCCACCAAAAAAGAGAGCTATAGACCAATATCCTTGATGAACACAGATGCGAAAATACTCAACAAAATACTAGCCAATAGGATTCAACAGTACATTAAAAAGATTATTCACCACGACCAAGTGGGATTTATTCCAGGGCTGCAAGGTTGGTTCAACATCCGCAAATCAGTCAACGTGATACAACACATCAATAAAAGTAAGAACAAGAACCATATGATACTCTCAATAGATGCTGAAAAAGCATTTGACAAAGTACAGCATCCATTCCTGATCAAAACTCTTCAAAGTGTAGGGATAGAGGGCACATACCTCAATATCATCAAAGCCATCTATGAAAAACCCACCGCAAATATCATTCTCAATGGAGAAAAACTGAAAGCTTTTCCACTAAGGTCAGGAACACGGCAGGGATGTCCATTATCACCACTGCTATTCAACATAGTACTAGAGGTCCTAGCCTCAGCAATCAGACAACAAAAGGAAATTAAAGGCATCCAAATCGGCAAAGAAGAAGTCAAATTATCACTCTTCGCAGATGATATGATACTATATGTGGAAAACCCAAAAGACTCCACTCCAAAACTGCTAGAACTTATACAGGAATTCAGTAAAGTGTCAGGATATAAAATCAATGCACAGAAATCAGTTGCATTTCTCTACACCAACAGCAAGACAGAAGAAAGGGAAATTAAGGAGTCAATCCCATTTACAATTGCACCCAAAACCATAAGATACCTAGGAATAAACCTAACCAAGGAGACACAAAATATATACTCAGAAAACTATAAAGTACTCATGAAAGAAATTGAGGAAGACACAAAGAAATGGAAAAATGTTCCATGCTCCTGGATTGGAAGAATAAATATTGTGAAAATGTCTATGCTACCTAAAGCAATCTACACATTTAATGCAATTCCTATGAGTACTATTTTAAAAGATGAACTAATACTATAGGGACATGTTTTCAGTGAGATATGATAAATGCCTATGTTATAAATGAAATTTAATTTAGACTAAATAAATATAATAAGGTTCTATAAGAGTGAAGTTTATTTTGAAATATACCCAGAAGTATCACAGAAGAAATAAAGAAGGAAGCTGCATGTCAGTGATGGGCAAGGAATGAGGATATTCAGCTAGAGATGAAATTCTTGATCAAGAAAATAGTTCTCCATGGATCCAGAGATTAGTTTTAGATGTCTTTTTCAATGGCTAAGGCAGTCTCTCAAACATATCAAAGATCATAGTGAAAAAATCAGAAGAGCCATTTAAGGAAAATAATAGAAATTCCATAAATTTTTATGCCATGGAAAATGTTTTTAGTAAAATCCAGATGACCAGTATCTCCTATAGAAAGCAGGATGAAAGAATTCACAACCATAACCACCAAAGCCTCCAAGATCATAGTTAGAACAATAACCATAGCCCAGGCCACCAAAACCACCAAGGCCAAAGCCAAGGCCACCATAGGAGTTGCCATAGTAGTAGCTCATTGTGTCAGGATTTGGTTTGATGTTGAAGGAGACTTTCCAGAGAATGAACATCACTGCTTGAACCCGGACTTTTATATTTTCTTCATAGTGGGTGTGGCCCACTTCTTAGATATTTCTCATTCTTATTCTTTTCACAAATGTGCAAAACAGTCTAATTATCCCTTTGCCTTGTGATTTTAGAAGTCTAATGTTCCTGATGCATAATTTTATTTGCTTATCTGCTTCATCTACACTTCTTACAGCCAGAGTCTTTCAATAAAAGGTAATTACTATCACGTCTTCAAAGCCTATGACTGATTAACCTAACCTAACTGAATTAATGCATGTAATGTGCCCTCTTCTTCCATCATATTAATTGTTCTAGTCTTTGGCTGTCATTATCCTTCTTTGGAAAGAGCCAGAGCTCTCCTCTGAAGCCAGAAACTGTTTTCCTCTTTACTTGGAATGAGTTTGAAAGTGTTAAAGCACATTGGTGTAGAGCCTTTTATATGGAGCCATGCAGGCCTTTAGTTCAAACCCTGGTTCTACCCATCACACATTATATGAATTTCAGTTTCTCAATCTCTTAAATATCAATTTTTACATATATGCAAAGACAATAATAATTTCCACCTCTGTTTTTGACCTTTGCATAAAAACTCCCTAAGCATAAAGCATCAAGCCCTGCATACTTTATTTCTCTCTCAACACACAAAAGTTATTATATATTGGGGTGCCTGGGTGGCTCAGTGGGTTAAGGCCTCTGCCTTCAGCTCAGGTCATGATCCCGGGGTTATGGGATCGAGCCCCGTATCGGACTCTCTGTTTCACAGAGAGCCTGCTTCCTCCTCTCTCTCTGCCTACTTGCGATCTCTGTCTGTCAAATAAATGGGTAAAATCTCTAAAAAAAAAAAAAAAAAAAAAGACTCATAAACCAAAAAGTTAAAAAAAAAAGTTATTATATCAAAGGAATAAATATAGCATCATAGAAGATTCCTTTCTTACATAGCTTTGAAGATACTTAAAGGTAGCCAGGGAAATTGAAACAGCCAGGAAAGAAAGAAGTATAAGAATTTATATCTGTTAAATGAAATGGCAATGTATTTATCATTTTGGGAAAAAATATGCTTAATTAGTTCTTATATATTTGAATTACAGTAAGATTTTGTAATTCTAAGAAGAGATGACATCATATAAGGAAATTTTACTTGTATCTCTTAGAAGAAATCATTAATAAATATAACTCAAAAGGAAATACATTGTTCATTGTAAAATTTTTGGCAAAACCCAAGTGAAAAAAGTCCACTTCAATACATAAATAAAATTTAAATCACATTTGTTTTGTGAGTAAAGTAACTTTATTGGAAACATGAACAGATACCTTCTCCATAGAATAAGGAAGTTAGCACAATGGTAAAAGGAATTCCATCTAGGTGGGTGAAATTCTAAGTCAGAGAAATAGACCCTCTTATTTCAGCTTGCTCTTGACTATGCAGTCTGCAGGTTGCTTCATTAGTAGTCCCTGGTAGGCTAGTAGTTACAATAAAGATTTTAAGACTATACATGATTTTAACACCATTGAAGGAGCAGAAGAAACAGACTACAATAATGAAGGAGCAGAAGAAACAGACTACAATAATGAAGGTCCAGAAGAACCTCAACAAAATTTTTAATGGAATGTAAAGAAACAATTTCTTTTTCAGAAAGTAAGTATCTGCTGATTACGGTCTAAATCATCAAGTCCACCAAATTTTAAACCCAGATCATCAATACATCAAGACCAGTCATAGTCTAGCCTGCCCTCCTTGTTACACAGTAGCTTATAGGAGCTAAGAATTAAGTTTTGGTGGTGAAGATACCTTGTGAGTTCAAAGAACATCTTCAACATGGTTATCCTAATCCATCCTTGAGAATAGTAGCTAGTATTACCAAGTAATTTTTAAATCCATTTCCTAAGAAACGGATTTGTGGTTGATTCAGTACCAGATTCTTTCAAACTCTTGCTACAGCTGCATCCATGCTATTTGACCTCGATAAAATACTTAACCTATCTCTGATTTCTTATCTCTGTGATGATAATAATATTTTTTCTGGGGCACCTAGGTGGCTCAGTGGGTTAAGCCTCTGCTTTTGTCTCAGGTCCTGATCCCAGGGTCCTGGAATCGAGCCCCTCATTGGGCTCTCTGCTCAGCAGGAAGCCTGCTTCACCCTCTCTCTCTGCCTGCCTCTCTGCCTACTTGTATCTGTCAAATAAATAAATAAAATCTTTTAAAAAATAATAATATTTTTTCTGAAAGGTTGAGTAATGATTTAATTTTAAAAAATGGGTTCTCAAAAATTAGAACTTAAAAGGGAAAGGAACATGTATATGCATTTTCTCTAGTTATATACAGCTGCAATATATCTGGCCTTACTTGTTAACAATTATTTCCACAGAATTTCCAAAAATATGGAAAGACATTGAGGACAGGGCTCCTCATAAAGTCATAGGAACAGTGAAAAACCTGGTTAGTTAAAGTAGCCAAAATAACAAATTCTATAATAACATTTGCCATGAGTTAGTGCCAGAGTTTGCAGTTCTGTGTAACTTATAGAAAGAGGAAAAAGTTATGAAGACTTAAGCTACAGGAATGCAAATCAGGGAAAAATAATTAAATTCAAGTTTTAAGGCAGTTATTCAAGCCCCATACCTAAAATTAGAATACCTGTCAAGGGTGTGAGAAATACTAAATAGTCTTAAAAGCTCTCTTTCAAGAAAGTGTCTCAGCTCAATTATTATGAGAATAATATCTAAAGAATTCTTTCTAAGAAAAATAATCCCAGGGGAAAAATAATTGTTCCATATAAAAATATATTGCTTAAACATTGCAAAACTTACATAAACCATGTTCATCTTAATGCACAGACAAGAAACCAAATTTGCAATGGCAATAAGTTTATTGGAAATATGACCAGGATTATTACAATAAATAAGGAAGTTAGTGCTGTGTTAATGAATCATAATAATAAAAGGAATCCATCCTTGATATTAAAGCTAGTTCCAAGGTAAGTGGCTTTGGTGGGCTACTACTTTTTGTGGCCAAACGTGAGCTCCAAATAAGCTAGTTGAAATTAAATAAATCCAAAGTAAAAATAACATTGACAAGATTGAAGAACTCAGTAGAATAGATCGTACTAATCATATAAAAGGTATTAGTTTCCTTTTTTTGTGCTTATATTATTGTATTTGCATTTGTATTTTTTAAATTTATTGAAGTACAGTTGATACAGAATGTTACATTGTTTCCACATTGTAAACCATGGTGATTTGATAACCCTATACATTATGCTATACTCACCACAAGTGTAGATGTCATTTGTCATCACAAAGTTTCTTAATAAAATATTAGAAAAAAGACGGTGGAAGCCACAGCCATATCCACCATGTCTATCAATCTGTAGTTAGGGGAAGAGACAGAACCAAGACCCAAGCTACCATGGTAGATTTACAGAAGCTCATAATGCCACCAATATACATGGGTCTTTTTTTTTTTTTTAATTTATTTTCAGCATAACAGTATTCATTGTTTTTGTACCACACCCAGTGCTCCATGCAATCCGTGCCCTCTAAAATACCCACCACCTGGGTCTTTTTATACTCTTTCAGTGAGGGGAGTGGCCAACTCCACATCCAGAATTAAAGAGGATGCAGTATTTATATATACAATGGAATATTACTCAGCCATCAAAAAGAATGAATCTTGCCATTTGCAACAATATAGATAGAACTAGAAATTATTATGATAAGCAAAATAAGTCAGTCAGAGAAAGACAAATTCCATATAATTTTACTCCAATATAGAATTTAAGAAACAAAACAGATGAACATAGGGGAAAGAGGGAAAAATAAAATAAGATAAAAACAGAGAGGGAGGCAAGCCATTAGAGATTCTTAACTATAGGAAATAAACCAAGGGCTGCTAGTGGGAAGTTGAATAGGGGTATGGGGTAAGTAAGTGATGGGCATTAAGGAAGGCACATGATGTTATAAGCACTAGGTGTTGTATGCAAGTGATGAATCACTAAATTCTATCTCTGAAACTAAAAATACAGTGTATATTAATTAAATTGAATTTAAATAAAAGTAAAATAACTGGAATAAGTTTTAAGCATCAATATTTTTAAAGACTCCCCAGAGGATTCTAGAGTACACCAAGGGGTGAACACTAATAATGTAGGAGCATGACAGAGATCCTATCTTGGGATTCAACTGTTCAGCAAATATTTACTTAGAGCTCACTTTATGCCAGTTTTCTATGTTTAGAGGTAAAGCTTAAAACAAAATGCCTATCTTTATTAAGATTACACTCCATGGAGAAGATGCTAAGTAAATCTACTGGTCTATCTATTAGATATAATGTGTATGAAAGAAATAAAGTAATTATATACAGAGTGGCAGCATATGGGGAAATGCCATAATAGAGATAATCCAGAAAAATCTCTATGAGATGATATTTTAACATAATAATGGAGTAAAGAGGACACATGTATACATGTTCAAGTCATAGAACAAACTGGAAAGAAGGAAATACATATGTAAATGTTTTGAAATGGGAATTATTTTAGTATGATGACCGAGAGAAAGTTACTGTGACTAGATTATAGCTAATGGAAGGAAATCATAGTGGGAGAGAAAGTTTAGATTGTACAGGGTCTTATGGGACTTGATGATGATTTTTAATAGAATTTCAAGTGCAGTGGAAATCTATGGAATATGCTTAAGAAAAAAGGGGTGATCTAACCAACAACTTGCTACTGTATGGTTTATGAATTATAAGAGCTCAAGTATGGAAGCTTGGAGCCCAAAGTTATTGCAGAGTTGGTGGTTGACTGTTTAAGGGCATGTTGGTGATTATTAAAAATATTTATTTGAAATAAATTTTATTTATTATTATTAGAAAAAGAGGAATTGAGTTTGCTTGGTTTTGTACTTTAATTTGTTGAATGCCTTTGGCATTATATTTGAGAGGAAGCCTGGTTGGAGACAGAATGTAAAAAGATCAAGAGATTTGGTGTGGACACAAAAATACTCATTTAAAATATTGAATAGATAGTAGGATCTGAATGTGAAGCTTGAGGAAGGAGGTTAGGACAAGAGACATAAACTGGAGATAGGTAATTATTTGAATGGTGCTTACAACATGAGACTGCATAGAATAGCTGGAGAAAAAGGAAAAAAACAGATAAGCGTTCAGCCCTGGGGAACCCTGAATGCAAAAGTAGGAAGGAACCCAGGAACCCAACAAAGGAGCCTGAGATAGGGTCAGCGTCATTGGAGGGAAGTGGGTTCGCAGCGATCAGAAGATCAATGAGGAAAACGTATCAGTAAAGAGTAAGTAGTAAATTTAGTGTAAATGCTGTGGAAAGGTAATTGAATTATAAGAGACCTGACTAGGAGAGAAGGTGTGGTTTCCAGGGCACAGTGAAAGAATGGCTTTTAGACAGAACAAGGGCCATTTACGCACTATAATATGCAGAAGGTAGATCATATGTTTGCTGAAGGATGATTGTGCTTGGCAGAATTCCAAATACTTCCCATCAACTTTTCTATCTCCTGGCTATTCAATCACAGATGAATCTAGATTCCCACTCGGAGGGTATCTGAGGGAATAACTCTGATGGAGTTATTTACCAGCTGACCTTAAAATAGGGAGATTTTTTCCTCAATCATCCAAGTCATTACATGAGCTTTTATTACATGAGCTTTTTTTTTTTTTTTTTTTTTTTAAATTTTTTATTTTTTATAAACATATATTTTTTATAAACATATGGAGGCTTAAATGGGTAGAAGAATAAATGAAACAAGATGGGATTGGGAGGGAGACAAACCATAAGTGACTCTTAATCTCGTATTACATGAGCTTTTAAAAGCAGGAGAGGAAGGCAGAGAGATGAGGCAGAAATGGAGGTCCAATATTAAACCTGTAAGGAAGACCTGACCTGCCACTACTGCTTTTGAAGGTGGAGGAAAAGGGTCTATGAGGCATGGAACACCAGGGGCTTCCAGATGCTAAAAAAGGAAACAGGACTTCAGGCCTGAACCACAGGAACTGAATTCTATCACAACTAGATGGAACTTGGAAGCAAATTCGTCTCCAGAACCTCTGGAAATGAATGCAGTCTGCTAACAAATTTGTTCTGGCATTGTAAGACTAAAGAGATAGTCATGTGAGCCGTTTTGTGCCTGGATTTCATAATTTGAGTCATTTTGAATACTAAGTTTGTGATTATCTGTTACAGCAGCAATAGAAAATAAATAGATACTTGGTTGATATTTAACTCTCTGTTCTTAATTTTTCAGTGGAATTGGAAAGAAGCTATAAATTGGATGAAGAGTAAAGCAGATTGTGTTAGAAGTTTAAAACATGATGAGGAATGCAATAGTTAAATTTTAGACAATGACAAAGTGAATTTGGTAGGAAAATGGGGAATTTCTTGTCATGGCTGAATGCTACTTGGGACTTGCAATTGTAAGTTTAATAGACAATTCAACAAGGCTGTACTTCTCTAGGCCAATGCTCCTGTAAATGAGCAAGCATGGAAAAAGCAGAGTTAAACAAAAGTTGGAATTTCAAAAGACTGATACCATCAGTAAAGTGAGTTGAGAGATATAAGGATGTAGGAAAGCCATGATTAGAATACCATAGCATTGAAAATACTATCTTGGTAAAAATGAAATGAGAACAAGGGTGATATACAGTAGACATTTGATGAGATCCACAGTTTATAGTTGAAACAGTTGAAAAGAATAGTTTTTTTGTTTTGTCTTGTTTTGGGGTTTTTTTGTATGTTTTGGGGGTTTTTTGTTGTTATTGTTATTGTTATTGTTTTGTTTGTTTGTTTGTTTGTTTTAATGAGGTTGAGATGCCTGTGTGGATCAGTTAGTTAGGCAGCCTGCTGTTGATTTTGGCTCAGGTCACGATCCAGGGTGGTGAGACTGAGTCCCACTCAAGCTCCACACTGACTATGGAGGCTGCTTAAGATTTTTCTCTCCCTTTCCTTCTGTCCTTCCTCCACCCCTGCTCATGCATGCATGGGCTCTCTAGGTAAAATAAAAATAAAAATAAATTAAACATGAGGATAGTATTACAAACCCCTAAAAATGGGAAGTAGAAACCAAAAACAGTTGAAGATTGAAGGCAGAGACCAAGGAACATAGGAAACCTAAGGGTATAACGAGAGGCCGACAACTGTGGTAAAACAAGGGGAAAAGGATTAATTCAGTGTCTAAATCCAAATTTATAAAAAAGTTTTCAACAAGAGTAAGAATAAAATCTAAGAAATCTGTATCTTTTGAAGTGGCAGAGACAGGACCTTAGGCAGAGTTCAGTCAACAAGTGAACACCCAAGACGACAAATACCACTCAAGCCCCCAGAACACAGACAAATGCCTTCCCCTTAGACGTGTAGTTAAGGCAAGGAGATAATGCACGTGAAGGAAGAGCCCTCTCCCATTTAGCAATGAAGATTATTAGTGGTCAGTAATTATATTATAGATGGGGAAATGATAAGTTAAAATTTATATTTGTGGGATAAGAGGGAAAAATTTTGGAGGATATTAGAAATATCAAATTTCATTGGTTTTCTTGTGTGTCAAGTCAGACAACATCATTCTGAGCAAGATCAGATAGAATAAGCATTAATTTTAAAAACTACTGTGGTCATAATTTTTAAAAGACATTAATAATAAAAATAATCATATCTATGGACAAATATTGACATGTGTTTGTTTCAGAAAATTATTATTTAGGTTTCGCAAAAAAAATACACTGGAATGTATATGAAATTCTTTAACATGAACAAAACAAAATGAAACCAATTTGTTATGTCAGTGAAGAAATTTTATAGGGAAACAGACACAGACCTGTCTATGAACCAATGAAGCAGCAGTTCAGTTCCAAAATGCAGCCTTTTTGGAAAGAGCTCATTTCTGTGATGACGTTCTCTTGAGAGGAATGAGTCTTTCTTGCCCTACTTTCTTCCAAGTGCTTCTGTAATGGTGTATGACGTTAGCCATCTTTGCAGGTAATGAGGTGAAAAAGAAGCCTGACTTTGAAGACAGGAAGTTTAAAAAAAAAAAAAGTCATAATTTACAGTAAGAAAAAGTTTGTATTGTTTTAGTGATTGGCATATTTTTCAATAGAACCCAGAGAGTCAATATCTTCTATAGGAAGAGGGACAATGTATTGCATGGAGCACTGGGTGTGGTGCAAAAACAATGAATTCTGTTACACTGTAAATAAATTTAAAAAAATTCTAATTTCAAAAAAACAAAAAAATGGGACTATAGTGGCACTAGCATTAGTTTACAATAGCCAGTATAGGCAGAGCCATTGCCACAGTCACATCTCCAGCTTCCAAAATAGTCAAGGTGATAGTTTAGATTGCCAGAGTAATTGACATGGAAACTCATTACTAAAAGGATCTTGGAATTAAAATTTTTTGTTTTTCCCAAGGGCCAGGAGCTTTTGGACCAACACCTGTGTTGCTCTGAGGTCCCTGGGGCATCTCAGACTATTCTCTACTACCATATTTAGATATAATATCTGGATTTTTTGGCACCTTTGTGGTACTGTACCATGCTGGCTCAAGGCTCTTCTCTATTGGGAATAGTGACAAATGAAGTAGCGACGACCCCTACTCTTTGAAGTGTCCTCACCTTCAAATTTTAAACAGTTAGAAGATGAGACTCCTTTTCCTAAACCCATTATAATATAAGCTCAAAACACATCCAAAAGAGGGGTGACTGGGTGGCTCAGTCAGTTAAGCAACATACTCTTGATTTAGGCTCAAGTCATGATCTAAGGGTCATGAGATCAAGCCCAGTGTTGGGCTCTGTGCTCAGCATGGAGTCTGCTTGAGATTCTTTCCCTCTCTTCTGCCCCTCTCCCTGCTCACACTCTCTCTCTTTCTCTAAAAAAATAAATAAATAAAACCTAAAAAAAAGACACATCCCAAATATTCTTCCTTTTTCCTAGTTTATGCCATATTTAGTCATTTGTAAGATAAGCTAGTTTTCTTTTTAACTATTCTACTTCTTTCTGTGTTAGTCTCTCTAACTGGTATAGCACAACTGGTGAAAAAAATCTGGGGAAATGGGATATTTCTAATTCATTTATACTATAATTTTATGCTTTGATTCCCTCAGAGATCTGCCTTTGTTTAGACATTGTAATCTGTGATTTTTTTTTTTTTCTCCAAAGACTCCATTTATTCATTTGATAGAGAAAGACCACAAGTAGGCAGAGAGGCAGGCAGAGGGGTGGGGGGGAAGCAGGCTCCCTGCTGAGCAGAGAGCCCAGGACCCCGAGATCATGACCTGAGCCAAAGGCAGAAGCCCAACCCACTGAGCCACCCAGGCACCCTGTAATCTGTGATCTTGATAAACTCATTTATTCTGGAGTTCTTTTGCAGATATTTTAGGATTTTCTACATATATAATCAGGTAATCTGTGAATAGGGAGAGTTTTATTACTCTTTTTTCTAACATATATGCTTTTAATTTCTCTTATTTACCTTATTTTACTGGCCAGCCTTCCTGTTGATATTAAATATGAGTACTCAGAGTGGATATATTTTCTTGTTTTTAATCCCAGGAAGAAACATTAAGTCTTTTACCATAAAGTATGATTTTAATCAGGTTCATTATAGATATTTTTATCAGAATGAAGACATGTTCTTCTATTCCTAATTTGCTAAGAGACTTCTTAGCAAATGTTGCACAATGTATGTATGTTGAATTTTGTATGTTGAAAATTGTTTTCTGCATTAGTGGAAATGACCATGATACAGAACAATTTCGCTTTTCCCAATGCTCCCTTATACTGTCACTTTCTAGTGATACCAACCTCCTGTCCACAATCTCGTCAACTGCTAATCTGTTTATTATTACTACAAAGTAGACGTTTTAAGAATATCAAATAAGTGGAATTGTACACTATGTAATACTTAAGACCGGCTTATTCAGAACTACGTCTTTGAGATTTTTGCAATGTTATCAATAGTTCCTTCCTTTTCACTGTGAGTAGAACTCCATCATATGTATGCGGCACAGCTGTCTAAATAGACTAATATTTGAAACCTAGCTGGCTGTTCCAGCATTGGCCTGCCACCAACAATGTTGCTATGAACATTGAGTATTTAAATTACTTTTAAATATTTTATTTAAAAATTCACACCAAATTTACCCTCACTGAGGAAACATAGCTTCAACTGTGAAAGCAATCCCAATGATGTACCAAAATTATGATTACAGAAGAAGCCAAAATCACTAACTACATAACTGTTTAGCACCTCAAAGGGAAGATTTTTTCAGAAGTATATAAATCAGTATATATTTATAAAGCCACTATTAATACGACTTTAGAGTCTAATTTTGTATGCCAAGTGGTACTCTTGGCTGCAGCAAAAAATGGCTTCATGCCGGTTCTATCAATGAGCTCTTGCTTAGATTTTCCAAATAACACATGTATTCTTTTTCTGATGATTTACAATATTACTCCCTGGTGCCAAAGTAATGTCTTCTCCTTTGGCCTCATTATTAAAGCAGCCAGCTGGACATTTCTTCTCACCCATTAGATTCCACAGATGGAAATCAGATCCTAATCTATTGTGCACGTAACTGAAGAAAAATAATAACATGAATTGTGAATGGTCTTACTAGAGCCATTGCTTGTTTAAGTAAGGAAGAGAGGATATCCTACTCTTCTTCAGGATGAGGACTCACAGGACACCAACATATTTCTTTAAATATAAATAATCTTCACCAAGTTCACATATACACTTTCATTTTTTAAAAACTTTATTTGACAAAAGAGAAAGATCACAAATAGGCACAGAGAGAGAGAGAGAGAGAAGCAGGCTCCCCACTGAGCAGAGAGTCCAATGTGGGGCTTGATCCCAGGACCCTAAGATCATGACCCAAGCCGAAGGCAGAGGCTCAACACACTGAGCCACCCAGGCACCCCCACATCTACTCTTTATCTCATGTCTGGTTTGTTGATTCTTAGACACTAACCTTGATGTTTCTGATACTTCTTTATAATATCACATTTATTATATGGCAGTCCTCCAAACTTTTAGTCTAACAATTCTGTCATGCAAGGCTGGCAGCAGCTGTCATAGCCACATTCACTCAAGGCTGTACCTACAGCCAACAAAGGAAGGACCTAGGTCTCTAAACTGGCATGTCCACAGCCATAGCCCAAGAGACCACAATAATTGCTCTTAGTAGCTCATTCTATCAGGAATAAAATGAGAAGATAATTTGTTGAAATAAGTGCATGGAGGCAAAATCCATGTTTGCTTTTGTTTTCATTTTTTTTTTAATCAAAGGTCATTAAAGAAATGAAACTTACAATGATCATTCATTCCTAAGTTGTATAAACATCACAATTTTAATTAATTACTCAATTAATTAAAATAAATAAGTAAATAGCATTTGAACATCCCAATTCTATGATGAGGAATCAACTCCAGTTAACTATCAAAACCACATGAGAAGGGCACTCCACACAATTTGTTGAGGGGAGATGAAAGCATCTAGAGATTAACTCGTTCAAGCTTACAAGAGTTAGGGAGTAATGGAGCCAAACTTCAAATCTCAAGCCTCTTTAACACCAAACCTTGATGATTAAGTGTGAGTCTATTTTTCCTCAGCTTTGAAGAACAAGTAAAAGTTGTCTGAAGACATAAGTACAACAACAGAGTAAGCTGTTTTGAGATGTAGCTGTTGAGTATTTGGACCTATTAGGCTAATAGTGAATTTTCAGTCTGCAGTCTACTTTGTCAAGTCTGCCTCTTGTACCCAGTCATCAGTTAATCAAGACAGTAATTCAGTAGAAGCCAGAGAACCAACTACTAAATGGGCGATACCTCCATACCCATACCCAGATCCACATCTATAGACCCGTCCATGGAAACCACCCCATCCACATCCAAACTCACAGCCCAGGCTTCTCTTTAGGGATTTCTGTTGTTGCTCATGGTGTCAGGAGCGAAGGATTTCACTGGGTGGACAGGGCAGCCTGCATTGCAACCATCTACCTGGGAACTTCCATATCCCTTTAAGAGTGAGATTAAGGGGCACCTGGGCCGCTCAGTCAGTTATGCATCTGCCTTCAGCTTAAGTCATGATCCCAGGGTCCTGGAATTGACCCCTGCGACAGGCTCTCTGCCCACTTGGGAGCCTGCTTCTCCTGCCCCTCTGCCTGCTCTTCTGCTTACCTGTGCTCTCTCTCTTTCTCAAATATAAATAAAATATTTTTAAAAAGTAAGAATGGGACTAAGAATCCTTGAAGATACATCAAATTCTTCTGGTAAAAACTGCACAGACAAGTTTATAAAACCATTCCTTTCATATTTGAGAGAAGGTCTGAACTTGCTTGTAAAGCACTCTGTTCATTTTCTTTTTGTTTAGCTTGCATTTTTCAAAACAAATCTGTGGCTATGATGAAACGATATTTCTATCTTCAAAGTACTCCTTTTCTACATTTCAGTTTTAAAAACAGGTTTCATAACACCAGGTAGTTCTCTTATAAAATAACAATACTTTCCAACCATTAATTATATTATCTTTCTAAAGTACTTCTTAAATATCACCTGTTAGCCACATCACTTTTCTTTTATCATCAAATAAAAAGCACAGAGTTTACTCAGGAAAACGATAAAAAACCATGATCCTTTTTTATAAAAGTGGTGAAAATATATCAGTCTCCTAATTTCCTTTTATAGTCAGCCACCAGTTTTAAGGCATAATTTTTATATCATCTTAAATTTTTCCAAATGTGTGGAGCATAACAAATAGCATGGAGGACAAGGGGAGATGGAGAGGAGAAGGGAATTGAGGGAAATTGAAAGGGGAAGTGAACCATGAGAGACTACGAACTCTGAAAAACAATCTGAGGGTTTTGAAGGGGCAGGGGGTAGGAGGTTGGGGGATCCAGGTGGTGGGTATTGGAGAGGGTATGGATTGCATGGAGCATTGCGTGTGGTGCAAAAATAATGAATACTGTTATGCTGAAAAAATAAAAAATTAAAAAAAAATTTTCCAAATGTAAAAAAATAAACGAATAAATAAATAACAGCATGCAAACCAATACATCTTAAGTAAAATAATAATAATAATAATAAATGGTTTAAAAATAAGTTTGCAAAATAAAGGATCCATGAATGAATACATACATTAACATTTATTAGACAAAATCAAATGCTCTTAATAGCTGGAACATTTGCAAAAGTCTTTATCCCTTTGCCTCTAACTTTCTCAGGCAAACAATAAAAGAATTAGAAAGTTTTGTTCTTCCCTAAAGTTCTTAAGATCTAGTTTTATTAACATTAAGAAAATCTAAGAGCTTATTGTTAAAAAAAAAAAAAATCTGTGGAGGGAGTTCTTGTAATTGTTAGACCGAGAAAATTGTTGGAAATATTAACAATTAAGGGCACCAAGGGCCTTGTTCATGGGAAGTGGATGCAGGAGATTGCTTTAATCAAGTATTAGGGCAGGCTGGTTCTGAAATAATTCTTCAATTAGCCAAACATATACCCAGCAGGAATTTGTTGGAACAATAGAGTTGCTCAGGATATGGAAAAAAAGCTATTATGCCAGAAGGCTTACCAGCTCCCCTGCTTCACCCCAAACCCTGAAAAGACTAACATATTTTAAATTACCTGGATTCTTCTAAAGGATCATAGGCTATTACTACTAAAAAGAAGCATTGTGAGTTAATTATTCCTTCCAGTTTTTCAATTTTACAAATCTTGTAATGGAATTTATGTAAGAGAGCTGTAAAAGAAATTGCTCCAAGGCCCAAGACATGGCTTTAGCCAATTATCTCCTATTGAAAAATCAAAGAATAAGTTGAGAAATTCTAGAAATGAGGGAAGTATAATTTTGGTGGGACATAATATTTATGTTGTTATTTCCAAGAATAGACAATTGAAAAAAGTCTAAAGTAGGCTTTGGGGGTGACTAGGTTTGCCTAAGAGGTGAGCTGAAAGACGCGGAGGAAAGTATGCATCATCTTATAAAGGTGACATCTCTTTGACAATGTAAATTTAAGGAAAGATCTTGATTTGCATAGTTAATTTGAGCAGATAGTAAAAAATCACAAACCAGTTCTCTGAAATCAATTATGAGCTGCCTTGGGCTAATGTCTCTGCTTTTGTTTATGAGGTTGCTTGGCTGTACATATTTATGAGAGGATATAAATTAAAACCACAAGCTCTCTAATGGGCAGTTATAAATGACCTTCTAATTGTCAGCTGAAACACAATCCATTCTAAATCAGTCATCATCTTCTCTCCTCGAATCTCTCAGTTACAGAAAGAAAATACTTAGAATTGTGAAAAGAATTTTAACACTAAGTCAAAACTCTAATGGTTGAATCATTGCTCTTAGTCGATCCTCTGCTAACTTACGTAATCTAAATAAAGTAATATTAAGCAGAAAATATTGGTCACTGTTACGGGTTGACCTATGCCTCCACAAAAGATATATTGAAGACCTCACCTGCCCACCCCATACCTGTGGATGTGAAATCGGGTCTTTGCAGTTGAAGCAAGTTGAGATGAGGTCAAGATACGTTCATTAGGGTGGGCTCTACGTCAAGATGATTATTCAGTTTGGCTGGTGTCCATATAAGAAGGGGAAATTTGGACACAGAGACAGAGAGTCATAGCCACACACGGGGAGCCTACAGTGTAACAATGACTGCAGAGATTGGAGTTGTTACTTCTGGGCCGCAAGCCAAGGAATACCAGATTGCCAGCATACCACCAGAAGTTAGGAAGAGGCCAGGGAGGGAGTACAGCCTTGCAAACACCTTGAGCTTGGACTTCTAGCTTCCAGAACTGTGAGATAATAAATTTCTCTTATTTTAAGATACCCAGTTGGTGACATCTTGTTACAACAACCCTAGGAATTTTTTTTTTTTAAGATTTTATTTATTTATTTGGCAGACAGAGATCACAAGTAGGCAGCGAGGCAGGCAGAGAGAGAGAGAGAGGAGGAAGCAGGCTCCCTGCTGAGCAGAGAGCCCAATGCGGGGCTTGATCCCAGGACCCTGGGATCATGACCCAAGCCAAAGGCAGAGGCTTTAACCCCCTGAGCCACCCAGGCGCCCCACAACCCTAAGAAATTAACACTATTACCTACTGTTCTATACACCATGATATATAGTTTTTGTTTGCATACATATGCATGTAGTGAAGGGTAGGTTTATTTTGTAACAGTTCTTGATAGTAAAATTTATGGTCAGATTTAATTGATTAAAAGTGTATCAATGAAGTTAAGCAACTTGTCTTATGTCATACAATTAGTAGGGAAAAGAGAGCACAATGCCAGATACCCAGTTGGTGACATCTCCAAATTCTCTATTTATCCACTCTTCTAACTACCTTTTAGAGTCGTTTGAAAACTTAAAAAGCTTTTTTATACTTTAATTCCTGTGTTTTGGAGTATTAAGAAAATTAAATGATTATATATATATATATATATATATATATATATATATACCTTACAAAATATCTGACACACCATAGGTTCTCTTAATTAATTCTATTTATGTAATAAGTATTTATTGAACTCATGTTTTGTGCAAGGCACAGTTCTAGAACCCTGTTCATGCCAGGTTTAGAGCAGCTTAGCCTCAAATCACTTCCAAAGGCTCTTCCTTTCGTCTTTGGTTTTTCTTTAGTTCAGTCATCCTTCAGCGAACTACATATAAATCTCTAGGGAAATAAAGACCGGCAGTCTCTCTCATTGTTCTTCTGCTACAGCTTAAGAGAAAGAAAGAAAAAAAAAAAAAAAAAAAAACACAGTCGTACATGGTAAACCGTCTAGGACAATCTCTTTCAAATCTGTGTTCTTTCTTGCCAAACCCCAAATTACTTCAACTTCCCTTGTTATCCTTCCTTGTCTGGTAATTAAAAGCTTTCTCGTTGGCCCTGTAAAGAAATACCCAGCTTCCAAAAATCACTAAGAAGAAAAAAATGCATTTGCTTCCTATAGGATGATTTTTTGTTGGAAAATAGGTAGAAGTGTTTAAAGAAACCAGAGAAAAACTTAACTTTTAAAGCTGAGGTCAAAAGAAGAGACTATTCTTTTAACAAAAATATAACACAAGGTTCTCTGGAGAGGTGATCCCTGAAAGAGTAATAATCCTAAAGCACAATAATCGGTCCATGTGGTAACTTTAAAAATTAGCAAACATTGACACGAGATCAAGTAAAAGGATATAGCTTTATTGAAAATTGGCCACAGAAATGCCACAGGCGACAATCTGCAAAATTCCCAATGAATTCATGGAATGAGGTGGTGGTGGTGGTCAGTTTCAGGGCTTCCGTGTGAGTTCTGGTCCTTTTTACTGTACATAGAGCCAGATGGTCCAAGCAGCATCTGAATTTCATTGGACAGAGACAGACTTGAAAGAATTAGCTGTAGGGTGGTATTAGAGTTCTGAAGTCCCAAAGCAACAGTCTTTTTCATTTTCAATAAAAGCCAGAAAATCCACAACCTCCATAGCATGATGGGCAGCAGCAGCCATATCTGTGGCCTCCCCAGCCCCACCCTAGGCCTCTGAAGCCACTGTAACCACAGCCATAGCCTAGGCCATAGCCACAGCCCAGGCTTCCACATCGACAGCCCAGGCCACCATAGTAGTTGCCATAGTAGTAGCTCATAGCGTCAGGAGCTGGGGATTTTGTTCGATATGGACGTGTGTTTCCCAAGTGTGAATGTTGCCATCTGCCCTGGGACTCTTATATATCTCCAAAAAGGGTGTGGCAATAAAAACAGACTTGCATAATCTTCATTCCATGGCCGCAATGACATGAAAAACAGACTCATTAATTTCTTTGTTTTCTACTTTAGGACAGTTTACACAGATTCCAATGAAATATGCCCTGGCTGCATTAATGATGATCACGGTATCTCTAAAGAATACACGTACAATGACGGCCATCTGTAAACTCCTCTAGCCAGACATCATAGCATCTCATCTCTGTTCTAAATGATGGAGACATTCTTTACTGAATGAAGTCAGTATCATGGGAAATTATAGCTAATTTTGCAGTGAGGCTGAAAAAATGTTGGTGATCCTTGTTCAAAATCCCCAACTATGTCACTTTTCTAGTTCTAATATGTCAAATATGTCACTTTTCTATTCCATTAAGATCTCGAACCATTTATTTTTTTCTTACAAATATTGAATTGCTTAAAAGTTTGGCTGTCATCAGTTTTCTATTTTTTTTGTAATATAAATTGTGGGATTTATTTTTCACAATACACTCAAAAAATAATTCCCAAACCACTGTCAGTGAATTTGGTATTGAATTTCATTTCACTGTACCTGACTGGTCAGAGCCATGAAAATCCAGCATATCTTTTTCTTTTGGCACTTGATCTTGAATTTCCAAAATCATCAGCAAAGAAAAATCATAAAATACTCTCACCAACACAGGACTCTTGTTTTCATTCTTTAGGAAAATATAATAGAAATGCTATGTCCATTTGCCATTATGTGCTACTTGTCTAGAACCTTTTGGATTTATTTGAGACAAAAAAAAAAAAAAGATAAATGAGAAAGATCAAACGTCAGTAAGAATAGTTAGACTTCCTCTGTTAGTTGTGTCCAGATAGGATCACATCTCCAAGATTCATTTATAATAAAAGCATCTACAAGACAAGAAGCTAAGTTATTTAACGGATATTAATCATAAGCACTAAAAAAGATAACAGAAAACAACATTGTCAGTGGGTCAACAGGAAACATTTTTACATTCAAACCACTAACTGTGAATTTAAATTATGCACCGATTATTTCATAAATGAAATAAATATTTATTATTCATTAAATGAAAGAGGTGTCAGTATTATAAAGCTCCATATATCTAAGAGATCCATGAGCAAGTCCTCAAGCAATGTAGACCTTTTGAGCCTCTAATGTGAAATGTCCTAAAAAGACACCAATTATATCACTTCCTGCAGGAACTCTCAGACACGGGATTGACCCAAGGTGAAATGCATGTGTGATAGAGAGCCTATCTCTTTGACCTACTAGGAAATAGAAAGATCAGAATTTGGGTTGTTAAAGGTAACAAAATTTCATTTGGAAGATACACTAAGTACAAGCTTGGATTTTGTTATTGTTGTTGTTGTTTTTTTTTAACAGCTATGTATTTTTTCTGAATAAGCTACACCAAAAAGACTTGCAAAATAATTTAATTACATGAAATTAGCAATTTGAAAACACTTTCATGTACATAGCTTTCTCTGGTCCTATGCACAACTTGCTGAGTTTGAGCAGGAAAATGTTATTTTCTTAACTCTTCATGTTTTCATTTTCTTCATTTGCATTTGGAAATAGAATTATGCACCTTCATGATCATTTTTGAGAGACTAGGAGATTTTCTTTAAGTTATATAAACAAATAAATGAGAATTTATTGTGTGATTCATGTCACTTCACTCCTACTTTAGATTAGTTGGAAGGAATGCATCAAACATTAACTTTTAAAAATCAAAATATAATAGTTAAAATACAATTTGATTTCTAAAGAGGATTTGGAAATCAACTGTTAATGCCTTATCCAATTTTTAGCTAATACTTTAATTCTGTCATTGGAGGTCCTTATCAGTCCTAATCAATATCCTCTTTGGGTCACAAAATTCTAATTATTAATGACATTTTTTCTTTTAACAAATATTCACTGAGCATCTGTCTGTGTTGGGCAATGTATCAATACAAGGAAAACAAAGAGAGCCTGACCTCAATGCATGTACAATGAGAGAGACACTATTTGTAAATACCGCCAATCCACAACCACTGTGTATGTTGAGCGCTAACAAGTCTGTTCCGTATTTCTCCATTCCAGCAAATAAACATCGGATGGCTCATTTTAGATCCAAATTAATTGTCTCTTTTTTTTTTTTTTTTTTTTGTCTCAGTAAAAAAGTGTTAATCTTATCTCACAACAATTTTACACACTTCATTATTACAAACACAACTCATTTTATTGTGCTTCACTTTTTTGAACTTTTGCAGATATTGCATTTTTTTGCAAATTGAAGGTATGTGGCAACCCCATATCAAACAAGTCTGTTAGAGGCTTTTTTTTTTCCCAACAGCATTTGCTCACTTCATGTCTCTGTGTCATAATCCTTGCAATATTTCAAATTTGTTTCATTATTATTATATTTGTTATGGTGATCTGTGATCAGTGATTATGACTCATTGAAAGCTCAGATGATGGTTAACATTTTTGAGCAAAAAAGGTTTTATTTCATGAAGGTGTGTCTTTTTTTAGATACAATGCAATTTTACACTTAATTGTATTATGTAAAAATAACTTTTACATGTACTAGAAAACCAAAAAATTCATTTGCCTTACTTTGTTGCCATATTTGCTCTATTGTGGTGGTCTGGAACCAAACCACAGTATGTCTAAGATATGCCTGTAATTTAAAAACCAAAACCAAAACCAAAATAGCCTACATTCTTCAACAACTGAAGTTTTAGAAAGAGTGCTTGTTTTTTTTTTTTTTTTTTTTAATTTAAGGTAATTTCCTTATCTTTGACTTAAAAGAAAATAACCAGCAGTAACATGAAATCTGTTTGATGAATGATAAAATTTTTGTCAGTTTTATTTTCAATCCTATAAACTAAAATTTTTAAGACTAAATGATTTATAAGTTTCCTGGAACCCAGTGTCCCAGCAGGAGTGAATATGTGAAAATTAAATATCAGGCAGATGCCTCTAAGAAGGTTATCAAATGACCATCGTGTAGGAAAAAGCAGCTAAACAATAAACCATGTTATATAAACCAAACAGTACTATTGCCATCATTATTAAGAACTTGTTTGATATAAACGCAGCATGAACTATCCAGAGAAACATGGTATAATTTCAGTTTATTATTTCATCTTTTGATGTGATTGTCATGTCAGATCTTGCCCAGATCAGAAGATCTTCCAAGTTACAGAATTCTTGTACTAATTTCCAGGTGGTGTGGCCTGGAGAGTGCAAAGTGTCTGAAAGCTACCACGAAAACATTGTTCTCTGGAAAGACAGGTAGAAATGGCCATCAAATATTGCTGTAACACAGTCGGGTACCATGTAGAGCTATGGTTCTCCAGGGAAAGTTTTGAGTAATGAAAAGGCTGGTGACCTATAACCTATTAAAAACAAATTATCTAAGAACATACCCCAAGAAACTAAATTGGTCACGCACTCCCAGTATTTTTAATTCACACTTATTTTGAGAAACAATACATTTTGAGAAGCAAGACCCTCATTCTACAGGTGAGAAACAGAAAGCCCAATTAAGTAAATAAACTTGTCAGGGAAACAGAATATACTTTCATATAGAGGTATACACACACACACACACACATGTATGTATGTATTTTTATATATTTTTATACATTTTATTTTTACATGTTTATTTTAAGAAATAAAACTGACCTGATTAAATATAAAGAACATTAGAAATTTCAAAATTCAGTGTTTGGTACAGGGTATTTTTAAATAGTATTTTTTGTTACTTACATGTTATTATACATTTTATTTTATATCAGCACAATGTTTAAAAATACTTTCTTTACTCACCATAGATTTATGGTCCCATAATAAGTCTCAGAGTACAAACCATGTTATTGAAATAAAGTCTGCAATTTATTTTCTTTTAAGTCATATAAGGCAAAGTTCACAGTATGATGTTTTAAAAATGAAATCATGTGGAAAAACCACTGAAATCAAATGAAAGGTATATATATGAAAGCACGTACAGGTTTTGTGCATCCTGTCTTCCCATGTCCTCAAGACCTCAAACATTACCCAGTGCATTGTGACAAGCAGTGAAGCTTTGTTGGATCAACTCCATTACTGAATCGAAACTTGGTTGAATCAAAACACCAATTCAGAAGAAAGAGTAACATTCTGATTGAAATCCCATTAGCCGATTAGAAATGTACAGAAATGAATTGTTTAAGACCCACTCCCAATGCCGGTTAAATATGTTTATCTAAAATATTTAAAAATGCAGGTTACATGAGATCACAACAGATATTAGTGACTAAACACTGGTGGGTGAAATCCTGATCCAACGGAAAGATTCCAGATTCTTCTAGAGAAAGGAATGACTAGCACCATCAGGAACCTGCAATGTGCTTGATTGGTCACCAAATAACTTACATAATTTTTTTCCCTTATAATAGTACTTGTAAGTATTCATATTGCTTATAATTATTTAATTTTGTCCTCTATCACTTCCTCCTGGACTCATAGAAGAGCCTCCCCCATGGTCACACCACCCCGAGAAAGGACCCTCATCTGATCTGTTCTTCATATTGCATACAAATGAATGTTCCAAAAAAACAAATCTAATCATTTCATTTGTCAGCCATTACATCTTTAAGTCACTAAGGAAGATTAAATTCTTAAATTCACAAACAAGGTTTTTTATCACCAAACTTACTTTTCTCCATCTCATTCACTCACAATTGACTATTTATTTCCCTTTACGCCATATGTAACAAAGACGTCATTCTACTACACGCTTTGGAGACTACAGGAGCTGCTCCTTCATCCTGGAGTTCTCCTTTGTGCATCTTCCCCTGCCTGATCCCGACGAATCCTTCAAAACGTAAGTCAAGTGAAACCTTCTTCAAGAACACTTCAAAGACGTCACGAGTTATTTCTAACTCTTTTTGATTTAAAAGATACATCAGAGTGTTGTCCGATGCCCTGAACAAAACTCTATCTTTGCATTTCATCAGATTTTAGTATACTAATTAATTTTCTCACTGTCTTTTTCATTATACTATCTACCCCCTCAGGGCAAGAAAATTTATTATAATCACATCTTATAACTTTTGTGGATGGAAGAGAGTAGGTAATATATTGGTAGTTGAGTGAATAAATTATTAAATGAGCAGATCCACAGAAAACAAATTCTGTACAACCTCTGCTTTTTTGAATCTTATGGGTTTTCCTTTCCTTGGTGATCAACACCCCTGAACACCAAAACGTATACTTCAACTTGTTAATAGTCTTCTGCTCTATTAAATGAAACACATTGAAATTAAAAGATAATTCCAGAAATGTTGTTTCTGTTTATCATTGGCGTCTTAGATTTCCTGGGTAGGTAAAGTGGAAGTTCCACAGGTCTGAGTCTCCCAATACACCTCCTGACAAATACACAGACCTACTAAAAGAAAATTACAAAACCTCACAAATGTTTTCCTTTCAACATAACTACACAATGAAGGCTCTATAAAGTACAAATTAGAAAAAGAAGTAGCAGAAGAAGCACGCACTTCTAGTGGATGTATTTCTTCAAATTTCCCCCTAATTCTTTGTAAGAACAAAACAACTTGGGGAGCCTGGTTGGCTTGGTTGGTTAAGAGGGTTGGTTGGTTTGTTTGTTTATTTTGTTTTGTATTTTTACCAATGGGAGAGGAACCTTCCTGATGATCCAACTGATGCAAAGGAAGGAGATATGAAGAACAAGGTATGGGAATTTGTGTCAAAAGAGGTGAGGAATGGGGTTGGGGAGGGCCCAGGTCCTAAAGGGCCATGCCAGCGGTCTTTTAAGTTTATCCTGAGGGTAGTGGGGAGCTACTGACGATTCCTGAGTGGTGACAGGGTCACTTTGGCTTTCCTGGTGCAGTTTAGGCCTTCCTAAAGGCCTTCCTGAGCTCAGAGGTGCTGGAGTAGCTCCATGAAGGATAGAAGAGGCTGCCTTGGGGTAGAGAATGTGAGCCTACCTCCAAAGGAGTCTTCTGGACCACAGCTGCTGACCTGCCCTCACCCAATCCTACCATCAGGGTCTGCCAAGGTCTTATCAAAGACCCACAGGACACAATGATGGTTAGTCAGCTTGCTCAGTGCTTTATTCAACCAAGGCCTAAACAGAGGAGTCAGCAGAGCCTTCAATCACAGCCCTCCACACGTCCTGAGGTCTGTCTCTGGCTCAGGTCACCATCCTGGAGTCCCAGGATGGAGCTCCACATAGGGCTCCCTGCTCAGTGGAGAGTCTGCTTCTCCCTCTGCTCTTCACCCCACTCTCTCTCTCTCCCTAAAACAAAACAAAATAAAACAAAACAAATAAACAAAAATCAACAGAGAAGTAGAGTGCCAAAGACTGAACAACAACAAAAATCCCTCAAGAAAGAGAAAATCTTCTCCCTAAGGGAAAATACTGTTTAAAAAAAAACCAAAAATTATACTAAGCAAAATAAGTCAGTCAGAAAAATACAAATACTATATGATTTCACTCTTATGTGAAATTTAAGAAACAAATAAGCAAAGAGGAAAAAAGAGAGAGAGGCAAACCAAGAAACAGATTGTTAGTTGTAGAAAACAAACTGACGGTTACCAGAGGAGAGGTCTGTAAGGGGGTGAGAGAAATAAGTGATGGCGATTAAGGAGCGGACCTCTTATAATCAGCACAGGTGATGGACAGAAGTGTGGAGTCACTAGATTGTATATCTGAAACTAATATACTAATTGGCTTACTAATTTACTAATTAGCTTACTAATTACTAATTGTACACCTGAAACTAAAATAACACGGTATGTTAGCTAACTGGAATTTAAATAAAAACTGAAAAAAAAAAAAAGTAGATGAAGTCAAACTGTAAGGAAGTGTTTAAAGGAATGCAGAGAAAGGGATGCCTGGGTGGCTCAGTCCATTAAGCTCCTGCCTTTGGCTCAGGTCATGATCCTAGGGTCCTGGGATCGAGTCCCACACCAGACTCATTGCTCTCAGCAGGGAGCCTGCTTCTCCCTCTCCCTCTGCTGCACCCCCTGCTTGGGCTCTGTCTCTCTCTCTATCTCTCTGACAGATAAATAAATAAAATCAATCCTAAAACAAAACAAAACAAAACAAAAAACACCCAAACTCAATAAAGAGAGCACACACACGCAAAAGAAAAGTATAACCCGAGGATGTATGCAAAAATGCTAAGTAAGATATTAGCCCATGAAATCTAAAACCATAATAAAAAAATAATGCATCTTGAGGAGGAGGCATTTAAGTATATAACTGATCTCAATATAAGGACACTTGTTAATATAATGCATCATGTTAACAAATTCAAGAAAAATCACATTACTATTTCCATAAATGCTGATTAACTTCTGACAAATTTCAACACTCATTTGTAATAAAAGTACTTAAGAAAATAGGAATTGATGGATGATTTCTCAACCTAATAAGATTGTCTTAAAGTCAGCATTTTTGTTAAATGTGGAACCTGAGAGGCATTTCACCAAGATCAGGAAAAAGGCAAAGATGCCCTTAATATTCACTATTAAATCCTATTCTGGAGATATTAGCTAATGCAGTTGAACAAATAAATGCTATGCTATTTATCACTTATTAGGTCAGTAAAAATGTAAAATATATGACAATGCATTCTTTCGGTGAGGCTATGGAGAAATAGTCATTCTTGTATATTGCTTATGATAATGATAATTTCTAAAATCTAGGTGAAGTATATGGTAGGAGATTAATGCCACTGCCCAAATGTCCATATTCTCGTCCCATAATCTATAAAACATTACTTTATGCAGCCAAAGAGATTATGCAGCCATTATTACGATGATGGAATGTGAGACAAGATTACCCTTGTTATCCAGGTGGGTACAATCTTATCACATTAGTTCCAAAAAACAGAACCTTTCCCTGACGTAGAGAACCAGAGGGATAGCAGCATGAGGAAGGCTCCAAGCTCTGTTGTGGGTTTTGAAGACGGAGCAAGGGGCACCACAAAGTGCAGGCAGTCTATAGAAGCTGGAGAAGGCTAGGGGATCTATTATTCTCCTGGACAGCCCGCAGAAAGAAATGCAGCCCTACCAAGTCTGTGCTGGCTGGCTGACTTCTAGAACTCTTAAGATAATGAATATGGATTGTTTTAGCCACCAAGATTGTAGTAATTTATTACAGCAGCAATAGAAAACTAATATATAGAAGAAATTGGCAATGACTACAAATGCATAAATTTGTGACTCCGTAATTCCTCTGCAGCAATTTAGCCTGAAGATATACCTCCAGCAATACAAATTTAGTGTGTACAAGGTTATTCACTACACTGTTGTGTGTAATTACAAGTAATGATGAAACCCAGGTATCCACGAGAGAGGATGACTGATTCTATCCACAAAATGGAGTATTACACAACTTGAAACATTAAAAACTTTAAAGAAAGAACATATCTTGAAACTGATACAGAACGACTTCCAGGAAACATTGTTAAGTGAGAAGAAAAGGAAGTGCAATACAGGATTTACAGGATGTTTTGTGTAAAAAATATAAAAAGAGGTGAGAAAATAGACATTTATCACATTATTTAAGACCTAACTAGAAAAATGTTGCTGTGACTAATGTCAGAAAAATCAAGGATTTTATGGTTTCGGGTCTTACATTTAAGCCTTTAATCCATTTTAAGTTATTTTCATGTTAGAAAGCCATCTAGTTTCATTCTTTTACATGTAACTGTTGAAGAGGCTTAATTACTGAAAAATTCAGAAGTTTTTAATGAAAGTGAGTATCTTTAGGCAACACTGGCAGAAACACAGACTGGACTTGTAGAGGCCAAAGTCATCGTTGTTACACTGTTAATACCTGGAGAGGAGCTGGTAGCCCATAGTATTACAAGACCCTCCTATGCATGAGCTCTTATACCCACAAAAAAGAGGAAGGTTTCCGTACTGAAATTTAAGACCTCATATACTCAAAAATCTCCATACCTACTAGCCGACATATTTTCTGTTTAGGAATGAAGGAAAATTCTCCCATTTTTAAGCCACTTTTATGTCAATTCTATAAAACGGCAATATTTTTAAAAGATAGAATTTTGTAAATGTTTAATACTCTTCTAATTAGATTTTGAATTGTGTCAAGTATGATGTTTGGGGTTTTTATGTTTTATGAGAGTTTGTTAAGAAGGGAAAATTGTGCATTTTAAAATTGTTTTCATGGTAAATTTAAGACACTAAAAATAAAAATATAAAAAATGAATAAATATATGTGATTTCAGCTTTAATAGATACAGCCAGTTTTCTAAAGTGCTTGTGCTAATTCATGTTCTCCATGGTAATGTGTAAAAGTTCTCCTTGCTTTGCATTCCTACCTATATAAAAAGACCCTTCATTTTTTTGCCTTTCTGATGTGTACATAGTGCTATCTCTCTTTCTGGTTTTGAAGTGTATTTATCTGAAAACTAACAATTTTGCACACTTTTTTATGTGTGTGTAGTTCGTAATAAGAAATATACATATCTAGCACAGAGCTTTCAAACCCTTAGAATTTCCTAACTGGTGAGAAAGAGAAAATATATCTTTTTTATGTTAATGAGGTGACTTTCGGGATGCCCCTAGGGCACCTAAGAAGAATCTGATTACCAGGGAAACCAATCCTAGATAGGAGGGTTGGAATTTTCAATTATTTTGTTCCACCTCCAGGGAGGGGAGAGGAGCAGAAGGTTGATTCAGTTGTCAAGAAGCAATGATCTAATTAATCATAAGTATGTAATGAAGCTTACATAAAAATCGAAAAGCACAGGTGTTGGAGCATTTCCTGTTGGTAAACGTGGAGATTTGGGGAGAGTCGAGCTCCCTTTCCCCATACCTTGCCCTATACATCTCTTCTTATCTGACTTCCTGAGTTATATCCTTTAATAATAAACTGATGATCTAGTAAGTAAAATGTTTCTCTGAGTTCTGTGAGTTCTAACAAATTAATTGAACACAGGAGGTAGTCATTGGAGCCTCCAATCTATAGCTGGTCTGTCAGAAGTACAGATGTTAACCTGGACTTATGACGGGTATCTGAAGTGCTAGAAAGCAGCCTTTTGGGACTGATCCCTTAATAGGTGGGATATAACATTAGGTCCATATAGATGGTGTCAGAATCGAGTTACACTGTAAAGTATCCAGCTGGTGTTGGAGAACTGCTTATGGATGTGGAGAAGGTCCGCTCCACACACACGCCCACATGTCAGAATTAGTGACCACAACCTTTAGTGTGCCAATTAGACATTGGGATATCTTTTGTGAAATGATTTCTCAAGACTTCCCACAATTTTTTAAAAAAATTATCAGCTTTTTTAAAAATTCAAAAATATTAAATTTTTTAAAATTTAATATTTCAATGTAAAATACTTAAAATTTCTAGGCTAATGTATGCCAATGCCACATAAATGCCATCAAATATTTTTTCCCAGTCTATAACAGATCTTTTCAATTTTTTATGGTGCCTTTTCAAGAACAGTTTAAGAGTTTCTAACATTTTTCTTTCTCAAGAATTTTCTTGGTTATTTCAGGCATTCTGCACATCTATATAAATTTTAGAATCACCTTTTAATGTCTACAAAATTTTTGCTTAGATATTTTGTTATAATTGTACTGAATCTATAAATCAAATTTGGCAGAACTGTCAATATTGAGGATTCTTCCAGTCCACAATTGTGATAGATTGTTCCTTATATTTTTAAACCTTCTTTAATCGCTAGGTAATGTTTCAAAGGTGACCACGAATTGGACATTTTTGTTAGATTTATTAATTATGTGCAATCACAAAGGTTTGAATTGTCAGATTATCATGATATACAAGTTTGACTCAGAGTCAGCCTTACTAATGAAGAACAAAAGATAAAAATAGTAGTAAAACTCCTAAAAAACAAAAACAAAACAAAAATCCACTGATATAATTTTCAGAATGCTCTTTTCCACAACATGCCTATTTTTCGTTCCAAATGAAGAAAACTAATGGGATAAATATTCAGTTAACACAAGCTAAACAAGATTTAGGATATGTCAGATCTCTGACATCATCTGGCTACAGAACTAACTTCCAATCTTTAACAGAACAGTAGTACATTCAGGGTTTATTTATAATAAACTATCTAGGTAAACCAGATATATAATGCTAAAAGCATTCCTAGAACAGTCAACTGTTGGACAGAGTAATCCTCCCAAAACCTTCCTTCATTCATTTCCATTTTCAGCCAGTAAACTCCATTAGTCACTAGAGCTCATGCCATGAGTACCTCTTAGGAGAGGAAGATGTGAGAGATTTCCCATTAATCCTTTTCTCCCCACTATGTATTAAATGTTTTGATGCTGCTGTAAACTATACTGATTTTTAAATTTGTTTTCTAATTCTTCATAAGTAGCAATGCAATGAATTTTTATAAATTAAATATACTGAGGAAACAGTAAATGTATGATAAATTAAACAGATAGTTTTCCAATTATTAATTATTTCCATTATTATCACTACTACTATCATTATTATTTTTGCCTATTGGTAGCTGTTAGGAACCACAGTACAATAATGAACAGAAGCGGTGGAAGAAGAAGTGTGTCCACCCAAGCTCAGGAAGAAAGCATTTATTATTTAACCAAGAAGTAGCATATTAATTGCAAGTTTTATCTTTGTTTTGTGTTTTAGATGCCCTTTATCTATTTCCTGTTTCTGCTGCAACACAAAAAGCACTGGAAGTCATCACTCCTGTCCTTATAACAAAAAAAGCAAGGGTGAAAACACTGAAAATTAATGACGTCCATTGAACCCACAAGGTAGCTGAAGTTCAAAGTAAATTGCCACCTTGAGTCTGGACAGACAGTGAGTGATTCTAGAGTTACTGCCTCCATCTGCTTAACTGGAACAGAAACCACTGGCACAGTAGACTGAAACAAGCACTTGGATGATAATTTTGATAACTTGCTGGTCATGTGAGAATGAGAAATTCCTGGGGCCAAGGGGCCAAGGGACCAAGTTGCTATGGGGATCGCTACATTACTGGACTTTACTTCTGGTAATTTCATTAGGTTCTCATGATGAAGACCCAAGAAAGACTGTAATCAATGTAAAATGCATCCAGAAACTTCTCCATAACAGAGACTAACTCACCAAGGCAAAAGACCCACCTGGGAAAAGGGAATCCTACTCCAGGCCTTTTCAGCCTCTCTGTCTTACCTAACAGAGGAAAAAAACCCATAGTCTGCAGGGCTCAAGACTTCCATTAAATATGCAGAGAGCCCTATCCTACAGCCAAGAAGACAGTAAGGGCCATACTAGCTGAAGAAACATTGTGAATATCAGCCTTGAGACACAATCCACAAGAGACTAATTTTTTGTTGTTGTTGTTATTTAAACCTTTATTTTGAAATAATTATAGATTCACAAGAAGATGCAAAGAAATCTGTAGATAGACCCCATGCACCCTTTCACCAGCCTCTTAATGTGGACATCTGGTATAACTAGAGTATAATATTGGTATAATGTGCTTATTCAGATTTTACCAGTTAATATAAGCACTCATTAATCTCACTTGTTTGTGTACATGTGTGTAGGGCTATGCTGTTTTATTACATGTGTATTAAATATATCCATTATTATAATCAAGATTCTTTTTTTTTTGTACCCCTGGGGATAAAAATATATGTTTATAAAGAACAATGTTACCAGTAAATAAAAAAAAAAAAGACTAAAATTTAATTGTAAAATTACATAAGGACTCCTTTGCCTAAACTTTACCATGACGCCAATGGTGCTCCAGTAGAAGAGTGGATTATAGCAGAAAGAGCTGCACGACACAGACTCTTTTGAAGAAAAGTATTTAGGAGAGCCTGAGGTCAAAAAGCAAACCTCTGGCTCCTACAGCTACAACAAACTTTTAACAGGGCCCCACTCCCAACAGCATTAACATAAATGAAAGGCTTCATTGCTTCCGTTCCAAGGACCTAATAAAACACAACTGACTTTCAACAACAACAAAAATGTACAAGGCACATCAAAAGGCAAGGGAGGAGCGCCTGGGTGACTCAGTGGGTTAAAGCCTTTGCCTTGGGCTCAGGTCATGATCTTGGGGTCCTGGGATCGAGCCCCGTGTCAGGCTCTCTGCTCAGCGGGGAGCCTATTTCCCCCTCTCCTTCTCTGCCTGCCTCTCTGCCTACTTGTGATCTCTGTCTGTCAAATAAATAAAATCTTTAAAAAAATATATTTTTTAAAATTTAAAAAAAAAAAGGCAAGGGAAACCATGCTCTGAAGAGAAAATAAATCATCGGCACTAGACTCAGATATAACAAGGATGTTGCAATTAACAGGCTGGGAATTTAAAATAATCTATGGAATGACATATTTTCCCATTTACTTTGTTTATATATTGGCTTACATTTATAATTTTCAAATGATAAACTTTTCTCACACTCTTCAAATAATACTCATTTGGCCATGACGTATTGTCTGTTTCATATAGTGCTGTATTAAATTTGCTTATATGTTCTTAAGAATTTTACATATATGTTAGTAAGAAATATTGGCCTGTAATTCTCCCTCCTGATGATATTATATTTTTGTTTCAAAATATTGCTGACTTCAAGAAAAGTATAGAAGTGTTCTTTTTTCTTATTCTTCGAACAGAAAGTATTTAGAATTCACCAGTAAAACCATCTGGCCCTAAGGTGGCATTTTTGATAAGATTTTTTAACAATGAATTCAATTTCTACACAAGATATTGAACTATTCAGATTTTTTCCCCCTTGGGTTACTTTTCCTAAATTTAATTTAATATGATAATGTATATTTGAGGCTGTGATAAATGGTTTTTGCTTTTATTTAATGAAATATTCTAAACACAACCAAAAGAAGAAATATTACAGCAAATAAATATTACAACAAATATCATACACCCATCTTCTAGACTTACCTATTATTAATATGTTGATATAATTCCTTTATGTTTATTTTCTCAAGTATTCTTAAATAATTTACATGCAAACTGAAATTTTTCCTTATTATTTTCTTTTGGAATTAACAAGGTAATTACCAAGGGAAAATGAATTTCAAAATGAAACTGAGGTGTGATTATCGTTATAGAAACTCTTTAACCCTTAGACATAGAATTCTTATGTTCTGGTGGGGAAGAATAAGTAGATACTGCTGATGATGAGAAGGAAGATAACATGAAGGAGAAGAGATAATCATGAAACAAAATGCACTGATAAATAAATTAAGTATTAAATAAATAATACATAAATAATTATATAGTAAATAATAATATATAAATAATATAAAATATATAAATAATAAAATAAATAATAAATGAAACATAATAAACCTAAGTAAATAAAAATTCAAAAAATCAATAAATAACAAATACATTTTATTACACTTAATAAATATTGATTATTACTAATAAATTGATATTACCTATTGATAAATTAATAATAAATTAATCTGATTATTAAATTAGATATAAGAAGAAAATGTTGCCATAGTTTATGGCAATTATGTTAGTGCATCATAGTAATTATTGTTTAAAAAGTTTATAATTATTAAATTATATTAAATTTATTGTTTATAAATTTAGAAAGTTGAAGTCAAAATACATTTACTATGTCAAAAAAAGTTTATTTTAAATATCCAATATAGAAAGGCAAAGTCTGGCTAGGGTGTCATGATGCTTCATCCTGTACAGAAGGGGAATCCCTAAAGAACATTGCCAATGAAACATCAACATCTAGCTCATCACATTATTGTCAGAAACCAGGTCATCCCAATAATAATTTAACTACCAAGACAAGGTAAACAAAGCAGAAGGTTATGGAATAACATTTTGTATATTAATCACAAAGCCTCACAGAAGACAAGTCCATGAACTATAAATTTTCAAGTATTCAGTAGAAGCCAGAAGATCAGTATCCTCCACAGTAACAGGGACAATAGGAGCCACATCTGTGGCTTCCCCAGCCCCAGCCACAGCCCCATATGCAGAAGCTGCCACAGCCACAGCCCAGGTCTCCATAGTAGCTGTGTAGTAGCCCATGGTGTCAGGGTGGTGAGTGTGTTTCGGTATTGTGGGCCAATTATTTTGTGACTGATTGCACAAGGACATTTATATCCACTGAGGCGCTTAGAACGCCACACCTCTAAGTGTCCTCTGATAGAACACATTACTCGGAAACTATGTCAACGATCTTGTTCCCTGACACCAAACCATGTCCTCTGCTAGTTTATGTCACTAGTTATTTAAAAGTTATGCAACAGGTCTGATTTTCTGCTTCATTTGAATGCCTAGAAAAATGTTTTACTGCTCATAAGACGCCATTGTGTTTATAAACCCCATACTTTTTGGGGCTTCGTAGTTTCAGCTCCATAAGCAAATCTCTATAGCTTCAGGCATTTTTCATGCATCACATAAGATTGAAATTGCTCTCTAATTCTAATTGTACCTTGTCCTTTGCCATTCCATGGCTGTGGACTCTTTTCTAAGCCAAGGGTGTCCTCTTTTTTTTTTCCCCAAGAATTCACATAAAGTGAATCAGAGTTGTTCCCTGAAATATTAGTTCTATGACAATGGCCACCAGCTGTGACGTCCATCTACATACAATGTGCGTTTGGCATCAGCTGAGAACTGTGTTTGCTCGTGCAAGGGTGATATTTAATTTTTAAAAGAGCCACCAACTGAAGTCAAGGAATTTCTCAGACATCATGTCTCATGTTAGAGTAAGCCCGCTTGGTAGAGCCCACTGAAGATTGCAGAAAAAGAGTTCCTACTGACTATTATGAATAGCTCTCTGCCCATGCATATATTCCTGTTGTTGAGTCTGAATTCCATATTATCATAAGACCATAGGATTGCAGAATTTTATTTTTTTTAACCAGTGAGAAAACTACAATTCAGACAACAGAATTATACTGAGCTTTTTCTTTTATTAACTGAAGCATAGCTGACACTTAGTGTGACATTAGTTTCAGGGGTACATTATAATGATTCTACAACTCTACATTATGCTGTGCTCATCAAAAGTGTGAGTAAGGTCTGTCCCCACACAACTCTGTTACAATACACTGATAATTTCTCGATGTTGAACCTTCCATCCCCGTGCCTTATTCATTCTATAACTGGAAACCTGTGTCTCCCACTCCCTTTCACCCATTTTCCCATCCCCCCCACCTCCCCTCTGGCAACCACCACTTTGTTCTCTGTATTTATGTGTCAGTTTCTGCTTTTTTTTGTTTGTTCATTTATTTTGCTTTTTCAGAGTCTACATATGAGTGAAATCTTAGAGTATTTGTCTTTCTCTGTCTGACTTCTTTCACATAATACCTCCCAAGTCCATCCATACTGTTGCAAGTGGCAAGCTCTCATTATTTCTTATGACTGAGTAATATTCATTATATGTATATACCACACCTCTCTAATGACAGACAAGAACTAAAACCTAAGCACTCCAACTCAGCATTAATTCAACAGATACATGTGAAATTGAGGTTAAGCTTGCAGGTAAGAGTGTGCTGCTGCCTTTTATTTTTGTTTTATTGTTTATTCCTGCTATCGTTAGAAATAAGTACAAGTGACACAAAACCAATTAACACATTTATTTAGCTAGTTCTGCTCTAAACAATTGAATGCTCAATACAGTTGAATATCAGGAAGCATATGAGGGGTGCCTGAGTGGCTCAATTTGTTGAGTCTAACTCTTGATTTTAGCTCAGGTCTTAATCTCAGGGTTGTGGGATTGAGCCCCACATCAGCTCCATGCTGGGTGTGGAGACTGCTTAAGATTCTTTCCCTCTCCCACTGCCTTTGCCTTTGCCAGCCCAGGTTTTCTCTCTCACCCTCCTTCACTATTAAAAAAAAAAAAAAAAAAAAAAAAAAAGCATATAGATGATTTTGAGCTTCAATTACACTTATTATGCTTGTTTTCCCTACTAGTTTATTAATAGTGCAATGTGATTAAATGCTTATTATTTCCATATGGATAGAACATTGCAATATAACAACTAAAAATAATTGTTAATGGTAAAGAACTACTGTTTTAGATTCTGCTCCACTAGAAGAACTGGTTCAATAAAATTTAAGGTAAATTTAAAAAAAAACTATTAAAAACTATTATCTTGAATCCTGTCATAACCTAGATAAAGCCAGGTATTTTGCCTTATAAAGGACATCAATAATAGAAGATATCACAGGATTTGACCTAGGAATTATTTCCTCTGTTCTGCTTTATTGAGACCTAAAGGAGAAGCCAACTTCCAGCCTTAAGCTTTATTTGTGCATGAAATTCCAAGTGATCTGCCTTTTCTTTTCATTCAGCCTATACTGCCTCCCACGAAGCACAAAAAGGACCAGATTCCCCCAGTCACCTAAGGACTGGTTGTTGGTTGTTGAAGAAAAGAAACTTGTCCCATCTTTTATCTTTCCAAGGTACCCCTGTGTTCTCATCTCAAGATTTGGCCAAATATCAGTGTTACAGGCTTGTTTTCTTTCTTATAAGAATCCTTCACTTTCTCTTTAATCAAGGTATATTTTTAAAATGTATTTACTTAAAAGTCAGCCTCATTCTGTGGTTTCCAGTCAACTGTGGAAAAATCAAACTCCCAAACAAAAACTGCAAGGGGAAAGTTGAAAATCCAATTCCTTCAAAATGTGTTTCAACTCAGTAGACTCTGGATATCAGCCAATTTTTTAAGGTAATCATCTATAAGCCTTACTTCACTCTACTTCCAAGAGCTGCAAAACAAGGACTTATACATGATTTAAAAATTAGCATGGTGTTTTCATTGGCAATCCAGAAGAAGACATTTTTTTTGGATGCTTTTCCGTGGAGAGTACAGATGTAAACAACACATTGATTGGAAAAGAACTAGAGAAAAATCTTACAGATCTCGTGTATAGAATTTTTATTTTTATTAAAAATATTTTTTAAAGATTTATTTATCTATTTTAGAGAGAGAGTGCATCCCCTGCACATACACAGGGAGAGGGGCAGAGGGAGAGCAAACGTTAGCAGACTCCTCGCTGAATGCAGAGCCTGACCCTGAGCTCCATCCCACAACTCTGAGATCACAACCTGCACCAAAACTGAGTCGGATGCTTGGCCGATTAAGCTACCCAGGCATCTCGAAGTTTTATTTCAAAGTAAACAATGATAGTACATATATTTACCAAGAGATTAGCATGGGCCAGGCCTGATTTGAAGTCCCTTATATGAATTATCTGAGATTCATAATAATCCTGTGTCGTACTATTACCACCTGGCACCATTGTCAGGGTCACACAGCTAACGGGTAGCTAACCTGAGTTTCAAAACCAGTTTTCTGGGTTTTCCACATATAGTATCATATCATCTGCGAAGAGTGATAATTTGACTTCTTCTTTGCCGATTTGGATGCCTTTAATTTCCTTTTGTTGTCTGATTGCTGAGGCTAGGACCTCTAGTACGATGTTGAATAGCAGTGGTGATAATGGACATCCCTGCCGTGTTCCTGACCTTAGCGGAAAAGCTTTCAGTTTTTCTCCATTGAGAATGATATTTGCGGTGGGTTTTTCATAGATGGCTTTGATGATATTGAGGTATGTGCCCTCTATCCCTACACTTTGAAGAGTTTTGATCAGGAAGGGATGTTGTACTTTGTCAAATGCTTTTTCAGCATCTATTGAGAGTATCATATGGTTCTTGTTCTTACTTTTATTGATGTGTCAAAACTGCTAGAACTTATACAGGAATTCAGTAAAGTGTCAGGATATAAAATCAATGCACAGAAATCAGTTGCATTTCTCTACACCAACAGCAAGACAGAAGAAAGAGATATTAAGGAGTCAATCCCATTTACAATTGCATCCAAAACCATAAGATACCTAGGAATAAACCTAACCAAAGAGACACAGAATCTATACTCAGAAAACTATAAAGTACTCATGAAAGAAATTGAGGAAGACACAAAGAAATGGAAAAATGTGCCATGCTCCTGGATTGGAAGAATAAATATTGTGAAAATGTCTATGCTACCTAAAGCAATCTACACATTTAATGCAATTCCTATCAAAGTACCATCCATCTTTTTCAAAGAAATAGAACAAATAATTCTAAAATTTATATGGAACCAGAAAAGACCTCGAATAGCCAAAGGGATATTGAAAAAGAAAGCCAACGTTGGTGGCATCACAATTCCGGACTTCAAGCTCTATTACAAAGCTGTCATCATCAAGACAGCATGGTACTGGCACAAAAACAGACACATAGATCAATGGAACAGAATAGAGAGCCCAGAAATAGACCCTCAACTCTATGGTCAACTAATCTTCGACAAAGCAGGAAAGAATGTCCAATGGAAAAAAGACAGCCTTTTCAATAAATGGTGCTGGGAAAATTGGACAGCCACATGCAGAAAAATGAAATTGGACCATTTCCTTACACCACACACAAAAATAGACTCAAAATGGATGAAGGACCTCAATGTACGAAAGGAGTCCATCAAAATCCTTGAGGAGAACACGGGCAGCAACCTCTTCGACCTCTGCCGCAGCAACATCTTCCTAGGAACAACGCAAAAGGCAAGGGAAGCAAGGGAAAAAATGAACTACTGGGATTTCATCAAGATCAAAAGCTTTTGCACAGCAAGGGAAACAGTTAACAAAATCAAAAGACAACTGACAGAATGGGAGAAGATATTTGCAAACGACATATCAGATAAAGGACTAGTGTCCAGAATCTATAAAGAACTTAGCAAACTCAACACCCAAAGAACAAATAATCCAATCAAGAAATGGGCAGAAGACATGAACAGACATTTCTGCAAAGAAGACATCCAGATGGCCAACAGACACATGAAAAAGTGCTCCATATCACTCGGCATCAGGGAAATACAAATCAAAACCACAATGAGATATCACCTCACACCAGTCAGAATGGCTAAAATCAACAAGTCAGGAAATGACAGATGCTGGCGAGGATGCGGAGAAAGGGGAACCCTCCTACACTGTTGGTGGGAATGCAAGCTGGTGCAGCCACTCTGGAAAACAGCATGGAGGTTCCTCAAAATGTTGAAAATAGAACTGCCCTATGACCCAGCAATTGCACTATTGGGTATTTACCCTAAAGATACAAATGTAGTGATCCAAAGGGACACATGCACCCGAATGTTTATAGCAGCAATGTCCACAATAGCCAAACTATGGAAAGAACCTAGATGTCCATCAACAGATGAATGGATCAAGAAGATGTGGTATATATACACAATGGAATACTATGCAGCCATCAAAAGAAATGAAATCTTGCCATTTGCAACAACATGGATGGAACTGGAGCGTATCATGCTTAGCGAAATAAGTCAAGCAGAGAAAGACAACTATCATATGATCTCCCTGATATGAGGAAGTGGTGATGCAACATGGAGGCTTAAGTGGGTAGAAGAAGAATAAATGAAACAAGATGGGATTGGGAGGGAGACAAACCATAAGTGACTCTTAATCTCACAAAACAAACTGAGGGATGCCGGGGGGAGGGGGTTGGGGAGAAGGGGGTGGGATTATGGACATTGGGGAGGGTATGTGATTTGGTGAGTGCTGTGAAGTGTGTAAACCTGGTGATTCACAGACCTGGGGATAAAAATATATGTATATAAAAAATATATGTTTATAAAAAATAAAAAATTAAAAAAAAAAAAAAAAAAAAAAAAAACCAGTTTTCTGGTTAACGAGCCTTTACTTTTACTCACTATACAATACCGTCTCTACTATTACTATTAGATAAGGATAAAGTCTTTTGGCCTTCAGAAAGAATATGACTTCAGATAAAAGTATTTAACTTTTAAACCAGAAATGCTTTAACTATTTAAGGAAAAAAAAATATCTTGACTTTTTAAAGGAAATCAAAATAAATGTTTTAAATATCTTTTTAAATTTACTGTAGTTGACTTAATAAAACATAGCAAGCTAGTCCTAAGTGAATCTTTCTTAATTCTTGAGCAACCCCAGGAGAAGTATTGATCAGTGTAATACTGTCATTTAGAAATATCTATGGGAGGAAGCGCCTGGGTGGCTCAGTGGGTTAAGCTTCCACCTTCGGCTCAGGTCATGGTCTTGGGGTCCTGGGATTGAGTCCCACGTTGGGCTCTCTGCTCAGCAGGGAGCCTGCTTCCTCCTCCCTCTGCCTGCCTCACTGCCTACTTGTGATCTCTGTCTGTCAAATAAATAAATAAAATCTTAAAAAAAAAAAAGAAAGAAATGTCTATGGGAGGTGTTAGATTGCTGAAGGCAGCCTACAGAACCTTTTGGTAGTTAACCTATTCAAAAAACACTTATCTAATGGTTCCTGTATTTCAGGTAATAATAAATTCAGTATAAAAAAGAAAAGCCAGCCCATGAACATTATGGAGACTGCATTCTTGTATAGGAGATAGATTTTAAAGCACTAATTTAAAAAGAAGTGATATGTAACTAATGAATTATGAAAAAAAATGAATTGAAAAGAAAATGAACAAAGAGGTCTCTTTAGAGGTCTGGGCAGCTATCTTACCTATGGTATAGTCTGTAACATAATCATGAATATTGACTCAGAGATTGAGTTGTCCTTTAGCTTAATAACTATAGGGCACTGTGTGCTTCTGGATTTCTGTTTCCCTCTCTCTCTTCCCTTAAGACCATAAGGCTTTTCCACTGTCCCTTCTTGATACTTTCAAATGATCTGACACAAACAAAATAATTTGGTCTAAAAGATCAGAAACATCTCTCACTCCCTTCTGCTTTTGAAAACTAGTTTATCCTTATTTCCCCTTTTAATTATTTTCCTTCCTTTTCCTTCTTTATTGCTCTTTCTTTTCAAAATGTCAGTGAGGCTTAGATGTGCCAGCTCAAGCCAGTCAAAAAACACACTTCTCATTTTAGGTTTGTATTATATCTGATCAAATTATAAGTTGACCCTCTGGAAACTTTCCTGAGTCACCTAATATGGTCCACACATGTGGCTGTGTCCTGAACACACACCAGGGAATGAAATACACTCTCTCTCCCTGCCTCAAGGAATCCGGGTGTGTAACTTTCCAAATGTTATCTCTCTGGTGATTCTCTTTCCCTTCATACAGTCCACAGTATTTATATGCATTTCCCCTACCAATGCCTAGATTTAACATTAGAGTAAGTCTTAGCACTAACAAAAAAAAAAAAAAAATTCACTTACATACAGGCTTTACATTTAAAAAAAAGTCATACTAGTGAACCTAACTGGTAAAGTATATTAGCAAGTTAATTATACCATATCTATTCTGCATAGCTGAAAAAGAAGAAAAAAAAGCATAAAACTGACAACTGAACATAACACAAATCTGTTGCATCCTGTCCCAACTAAGCACTCACCATTGCCTGGAAATCCATCTTTGTGCCCAAGTTCATTTCTTCCCTGGTTCCCTTGTCATGTCAAATGCCTATCTGATGTCTTTCAAAACACTTTCCCTGTTTCCCATTCTCTTGCTCTCTGACCCAGCTGCACAGGGTTGAGCAGACAGTCTGTATCAGGCAACAACTCTTTCAACTTTCCACTTCTGTCTCCTCCATACACTTACTTGCTTTGAAATTGAATTGAATCAGATTCAATATGTGAAAAATGAATTTTTAAAAAAATGTTGACCATCTTACCTTTTACTCCCCATACACTCAACTTTTTTTTTTTTTTTTTCTCTTCCCCATGGTTCCTATCTTGACAAAGAGCTTCAGAAATTACCAGTTATCCAACTAGGAACCTGGATTCATGCCTGAACCAAGCTTCCTTTCTTTCACCTCCTCCAAAGTAATTCCCATTCATTCACTCAACAAATAAATGAGAACATTTACCTACTCCTCCTGAAGCTAAAGTAGTAGAAAGAAAAACAAATCCCCTGTCCTCAGGAGACTAACATTTTAGTGGGGGAGGCAGACCATAAACAAAATATACTTAATGTATTCTTTCAACAAATATTTACTCAGTGGCTACTTTGTGTTCAACATATTTCAGGGCACTGGGAAGCAGATTTTGAGGCAGTACACAAAGCAGACAAAAGCCCTGTCTTGCTGAAGATTGCATTCCTCCAGGTGATGAAGACAATCAATCAATTTATCCATCAAAAGAGTATGTTTCATAGTCATAATAGGAACTGCTAAGAACACAATATAAAGCAGAGGTGGATATACAATGACCATTTGGGGTACTGAAACTTTTGATGGGTAGGGAAGGCTCATCCCAACTAATTGACTTTTCTTGAGTCATGTAGCTGTCTGGGGAATAGCATGCGCCCCACAGAGGGAACCCAGCGCACAGGTGCTCTGACATGGGGTCATGCCAGGCTCCCTGAGGGGCAGATTGCCTGAAGTGGAACTAGACAGAGAAGAGAGGACAATTACATGAGAGATGTGAGATCATTAGTTGTGTGCTGTTACACTCTTAGCAGCACCATTTTAAAAAGGATTTCACACTTCTACAAAGGCTTTGCATTTACTCTGAACGAGGTAGGACGTGGTTGTTCAGGGTAGCCAGAGAACATGTCACGTGGTTAGGCAACTCATTAAGATGGCCCCCCAAGTCTACTCCTTCCTGGTATACTGACTCTACCTTATTTCAGCCCTGTGAATGTAAAGGGTTTGAGTACTGTGATTAGGCTATTTCATACATGGCACAGCTGGCTTTAAAAAGGGAATAGTATCTGGGTGGGCCTGACCTAATCACAGGAGCCTTAGAAGAATGGAATTTTCTCCGGCTAGTGGAAGACTCAGAATGAGGAAGGTTTGACATGTCTTTGCTGGCTTGAAGGTGGAGGGGTCCATGAGCCAAGGAGGTGGGTAGCCTTTAGATACTGAAAGTAGCCCTCTACTGGCAGCCGGTGTAGAAATGGGAATTCAGTCCAGCAACCACAGGAACTGGATTCTATCAACAAGTAGTGGGAGCTTGAGAACAGATTCTTCCTTAGAGCCTTCAGGTAAGATTTCAGCCCAGCTTTAGGATATGCTGAACAGAGAACCCAATGACACCTTGCCAGACTTCTGACCTACAGGGGTCTCTCTCCCCCACTGCCCATTATTCCACTTGTGAGTTCTCTCTCTAAATAAATAAATAAATGAAGGGACCCTTAGGTGGCTCAGTCGTTAAGCATCTGCTTTTGGCTCAGGTCATGATCCCAGGATCTTGGGATTGAGTCCTGCATCGGACTGCCTGCTTGGCAGAGAGCCTGCTTCTCCCTCTCCCACACCCCTTGTTTGTGTTACCTCTCTCGCTGTCTCTCTCTCTGTTGAATAAATAAATAAAATCTTTAAAAAGAAATTTTAAAATATGTATATAATAAAATAAGTGAATAAATAATAAAATCTTTTAAAAATAAACCGACAAATATGCATGATTTGCTAAGTAGTTATAGAAAACTAACAATCTCTTAACCTTTCAATCCCGAATGTTTTTAACTCAATTTCTAAAATCATTGCTAATATTCCTGAACTTCATCATATAAGTTTTGTCGCACATTTAAGATTCAGAAAGGGTTCAAGAATTGGTATAACGGTATCATGTTAAATTTAGACTATTATGTATATTATTATACATGTCAAAAGTAAATATATTAGAGGTTAACCTAAGAAACTGCTTTGTGACTATTTTGTATGGATAGGAGATGGATACTACTTTAAAGCCACATTCCACCTGTCAAACTTCAAGAAAGCATGCTGTTCTTTGCCCAAAGAAAGTTTTCTTCTCCTTACAGATCAATAAACTAAAGTGAAAATTTAGAATTTTTCTGACTACAGTTAGAGTTTGGATTCTAGTTCTGCTTATATCACTTAATGTGACATTGGATGTTAGCTTGAAATTCATTTTGGCAAGTAGGATAAAAATAGCTTTGTACAATACAAAAAGCTGTTGCAAATATTAAAGAAGAAAATATAATACAGAAAAAGCTTTAAAAATGAAAAAATATATAAAATTATTACCAAATAACAATAGCCTTAAGTAAAGTTACCTAAGGAGAATTTAATGAAAGTCTTCAGCAATATATTTCTGATTAAAACCTATGACTACAGAAACACAGGTATCCTTCTTTTCTAAAGTTTGGTTACACCCCTTCACTTTTATGAAATATGTACATTTGTGCCTGTTTTCACTAATCCAAGGAAATCTGAAGAGGATTTTCCCTTTTACAAAAAAAAAAAAAAATACACACACAGACAAAAAGTGAAACTAGCATCTGCATTGGTTTTGCAGTATGTCATTATAGAAGCAGTGGGCACCCCAAGGAGCTAGACTGGAATCCCCCAGCTCCTTCCCCAGGAATTACACTCAGCATCTCCACACCAGCCAGTAGAGTTCTGGATTGTGATTGTGAGTGTCTGTGCTATATGTGTATTGATTTTGTGCATCCATTAGTGAGATGTGCCCTAATGAATTAGAGAAGACTAAAAGAGGTTACTTTTGGGGTGTAGGGATGCTCAATGTTTTTTCCATACAAATTAATGGACCCACTTCTTCTGATTAAAGTTTTCCTAAGAAGGCTCTCCTTCCAGACAGAGTAGATGGGGAATAGTAATGTCTTCCTGCTACAATTGGTTCTACAAGTTTTATCTTCTTTAGGTTTGTCATGGTTACAAAACAGGGCACTGATTCTTCTAAATTGTCTGTCTCCAATTTCATATCCCTACTTACAGCAAGTCCTAGAAAATGGCTACCATTATTTTTGATGGGGGAGAGGGCTTTCCAGGCAATCTAACTCTACCTTCCAATTTCTAGTTTCTAAATGAATCCCTACTGAAAATGCTGAATAAGTACATGTCTACCAGACATGTATTAGTAGACATTCTAGTTATGGGTTATGACAAAATGGGCTGCCCAGAGTACGTGTACTAGTAGACATTCTAGTTAGTGGTTATGGAAAAATGGGCTGCCCAGAGTACGTGTACTAGTAGACATTCTAGTTAGTGGTTATGGAAAAATGGGCTGCCCAGAGTATTCAGCTAGCACAAACCCTATACTCCAACACAGTCCAAATCCTCTCTTCTTGTACTTTCCTTTAATTCTAAATTCAGAAAGCAGATTTTGTGAAAACTTTGACTACACAAGTCTTCATTAGATGCCTCTCCTATAAGATTCCATTGCTCCCAATACATAAATCTTTTTTAAAAGTTGTAATGGTGTATTCGTCATCTGAGTTTCCTTCTGACCTGTGAGCTCATCAAGATCCCAGGAAACTTTCTGTGTCTCTCTACCACTGGTATTTACTGCAGATTGGGTACAATGTGATGGTACATTACCCCTAGGCAGATGACTGAGCCCATCATGGGAGTCATCAGCCACCATGATGTCCCCAACCACAGCAAAACAGAATAAACTAATGTTGTTGACAAGTGAGCACAGGTATTTGTCATAGATGCCCAAGCCCAACATAATGAAAAATATGTTTTTTTTGAAATGTGCATTAATGTATAATCGTTTTATAAAATTCATAAAAATATTGGTATTGGACTGAACTTGAACTTGTGTTGCATGTGACCTGCTGTAACTTATGTCTACTATTTGTTACTGATGTTTGTTCCTACTGTTTTATAGATCAACATGTAGGGTTACTCATTATCAATATTTTCGATAATACAGGCAGAGATACTATTCTGTTTGGCATGATCACCTCATTTTCTTAAAAAGAAATTAAATATGACATTTTTCAGAGCTTTATTCCTTCCCTTTTTTTCCAGATCTCATGTGTTTCATATTATTCTGGTATATAGAATTCAGAGCAAAGGATGCCACTGTTAAAAATTAAAAGATAAGTAGGTTAAGTGGACCTCTCTTGTGTTTGTGGCCTGAATGCAGTAGTCTTTCAAAGGCTGTCAGTCATTTTGAGACATTTTAAGAGAACTTTGGTCTTCACAACTGAAAAAAAAAGTTGCTCGGAAAGACAATAGAATTCCATACAATTGCCATTTTGCAGGGTTTTATCTTCAGTGAAACAAGTCTTGTTAAAAAAAAAGAAAAAAAGAGTTGAATAGAAGTTGAAGATGCCAAGTGGAAGTACAAACAATAGGTACACAGAAGAACAAGGACAATGCAGGTACTTCTGGAAGCCTAGAAATAGAAATGAGGTTCCAACACACACAGATCACAGACTGGGACTTTCAACCCTTCAGATAGAATCACCTACTACTTTACGTAAGTATAATCGGTCTGATTAACAAGGAGGTAAAATTCATCAAGGTAGGACATTTGAAGGAGCAAACATCTACAGCAAGACAAATACCTGTTTGGACTCCCAACTGTAGGAATTACAGAGCTACCTGTCCAGCTATAAAGCAGAGCTTTGGGCACTCGGAAACTAGTATAGCACCTTAGCTAACCAATTGCTATGTAATTCTGAAGGCTGTTTGAACTTCTTCAATTGTTGTTTAAATGAGGCCAAAAAAGCCACTGCAGGAGACAAAATCCATAAAGAACACAGATTCCAATAACACAACAGAGTCATGTCCTGCTTGGAAACAGTAAAAGACAGCAGGGTTTGAGTATAACTGTGGAAAATGGTGTTATAATGTTGTGTAACAATCCCACTGTGAAGCTGTGAGGCTAGGTAAGAGCAGCAGCATCTGTGTTGATATGCATTGAGTACAAAGTGTGAAAAGAACTGCTGGACAGTCTCTCTCCCCTCATGGTTACACAGGATTACAGGTAAGACACCATGGTCAGGAGCTTTTGCAAAGCACAGGGACACAGACAGCAGACATGAGCTTAAATACACGCAGTGCTTGTACGTGTAGAATACTTCCCTATGATGTATGGAAGAGACACTATGACCATTTAAAATAGCAGGCAGGGTAAGTTTCATGTAAAGTGAATTTTCACATATCACCCATGCAGTTTGGAATGAGAGTTCTGCACAAAAAAATGTATACAAAAGGAGACTCATTACCTAAGTCTCTCCCTCCTCCCCCAAATTAGAATTGCAAATGCAATGATTCTTAGCAGGTCGGTCTTAGCAAGATGAACTTGAAATTTTATCACATTAACCTAGGTTTGGCTCCTCAATTACTTTACAGAAGAGAGGCACCAATGGAATGGAATGAAATATCTAGAAGGTAGAGTCAGCAAGAGGACAACAAGCTGGAAGTCCTTTGTAATGTGTAAGACTGTGTGCAAGACTCCTCAGTAGCAGCCAGAGAAACACCGTCTTTCATAGCAATGTGGGTGGTAGTAGCCATATCCATAGCCTCTATAGTAGCACCATAGCCACAACCATAGCCACAGCCCGGGCCGCCATAGTAGTTGCTGTAGTAATAGCTCATGGCATCAAGAGTTGAGGATTTAGGCAAGAGCAGAGCATCTGATTACAGAATATGAACTTCTCTGTTTCAATGGAGTCCTTTTATATGCCCTCCATAGTGGGTGTGGCAAACCACAAGTGATCATCCTGTGCACTTTATCTACTAATTTGAATGGAAACCATATCATTAACATTGTGTTAATTTGGAGGAGAAGCCTTTACACCCATTAATTTCAGAATCCCTTTGCTGCTGCTTCCAAATTCTTTAAACTATGTAATATACATTTAAGAATGAAAAAAATTTACTGCCTTATTTACTCTCTATATCAAGCTTCATGAGTTTGCATATCTTGAAAACCACACGTAACAAAGAAGCTTGCCATGAAATAATAGCATCATCCTCCCTCAGTCTTAAAGCACAAATGTTTTATTAATGCACATAATCCCTAGGTAGCAATGATTAGGATTTAGACCAACATCATCTGGATTTTTGTTTTGGGAGAGAGTCCTAATGTCCAGAGAAATACTTGGGCTTTTTGTTTTGTTTTGTTTTGTTTTGTTTTAGTTTTTTGACAAGGTTGATCTTGGTATTTGATCACAAATCATTTTTTAGCTTAATTCATAGTACTGTCATTCTCACTGGTTTGTATTTTTTATGTGGTTATTTGGTGTTCAGTTTTATATGCATCAACATTTCTTAAGCATGACATATCGGGGCACTTGGGTGGCTCAGTCAGTTAAACATCAGACTTAATTTCAGTTGGGAAATTCAAGTTGGGAGATCAAACCTTGCATTGAGCTCCATGCTGGGCATGGAACCTGCTTATGATTCTCTCTCTCTCGCTCCCTCTCTCCTCCCCTGTCCCTCTCCCCGCAACTCTGGCCCATGCACACTCTCTCTCTCTTAAAAAGAAAAAGTCTATGATTAAAAACAGTACTATTTTTCTATAGAACCAATTATTTTTCATTTCACCTATGTCTATTTTTTCTAAACATAATCTCTCCTAAATTTATAGTTGTGTGATATCTAATGCCAGTTGTGTTTTTTTTTAATTTGCTTATTTTTAATATTTTCCTTTTATTTCAAGCTGTGTTGTTTGGCTCACAGTTGACAACAGCTGCTACAACTTTATTAGCAATTCAATTTTATCAATGTGTAATAATATATTTGGACTATGTGATGCTTCTTATTTATACTTTATTTCATAAAACTTTTGCTATACTTGCTTTCATTCTGTTTGGCCTTTTATATTTTTGACTCTCTTTTTATTTTTTATTTTTTGTTTAAGCTTTTATTTAAATTCCAGTTAGTTAACATACAATGTAATATTAGTTTCAGGTGTACATTATAGTGATTCAACACTTAAAATACCCTGTGCACATCATAATAAGTGTGCTCCTTAATCCCCATCAGCTACTTGCCCACCCCGCACGTCTCCTCTGGTAACCACCAGTTTGCTGTCTAGAGTTAACAGTGTGTTCCTTGGTTTGCCTCTCATTCTCTTTTTTTCCTGATGTTAATGTTTGGTTTCTTAAATTCCACATATGTCTGAAATCCTATCTGTCTTTCTCTGACTGACTTACTTTGCTTAGTATAATATTCTCTAGCTCCATCCACATCATTACATATGGTAAGATTTCATTTGTTTTATGGCTAAGTAATATTCCATTATGCATATATACACACATATACATGTTTATACACATATATGTACATATATACCACATCTTCCTTTATTCATTCAATGGACATTTGGGCTCTTGCTATAATTTGGCTGTTGTTGATAATGCTTCTATAAACATTGGGGTACATGTATCCCTTGGAATCTGTATTTCTGTATACTGGGTAAACACCAGAAGCGCAATTGCTGGGTCATAAGGTGGTTCTATTTATAACTTTCTGAGGAACCTCCATACTGTTTTCCAGAGCCACTGCACCTGTTTGCATTCCCATCAACAGAGCAAGAGGGTTCCCCTTTCTCCACATCCTCGCCAGCATCTGTTGTCTCCTGTGTTGTTGATTTTAGCCACTCTGACTAGTGTGAGGTGGTATCTCACTGTGGCTTTGATTTGTATTTCCCTGATGATGAATGATGTTGAGCATCCTTTCATGTGTATGTTGGCCATCTGTATGTCTTCTTGGGAGAAATATGTCTATTCATGTCTTCTGCCCATTTTTTAAATTGGATTGTTCATTTCTGGGGTGTTGAGTTTGATAAGTTCTTTATATATTTTGGGTATTAACCCTTTACCAGATATGTCATTTGCATATGTCTTCTTCCATTCCATAGGCTAACTTTAAATTTTGGGGATTGTTTCCTTCACTGTGAAGGAGCTTTTATCTTGATCAAGTCCCAGTACCTTATTTTTTCCTATTCTTCCTCTTGACTCAGGAGACATATCTAGTAAGAAGTCATGACAGTCAATGTCAAAAAGGTTATTGACTGTGTTCTCCTCTTTGATTTTGATGTTTTCCTGCATCTTATTTAATCCATTTTGAATTTATTATTGTGCATGATGTAAGATAGTGGTTCAGTTTCATTGTTTTGCATGTCGCCTTCCAGTTTTCCCAACACCATTTGTTGAAGAGATGGTCTTTCTTCCATTGGATATTCTATCCTGCTTTGTCAAAGATTAATTGACCACACAGTTGTGGGTTCATTTCTGGATTTTCTACCCTGTTCTATTGATTTGTGTGTCTCTTTTTGTGCCAGTACAATACTGTTTTGATCGCTACAGCTTGTAATAGTACTTGGAGTGCAGAACTGTGATGCATCAGCTTTGCTTTTCTTTTTCAAGATTGCTTTGTCTATTCGAGTCTTTGTGGTTCCATAAACATTTTAGGTTTGTTTTTTCTAGTTCTGTGAAAAATGGTGCCATGGTAAGGATTACATTAAAAGTGTAGATTGCTGTGGGTAGTATTGATATTTTAGCAGTATTTGTTCTTCTGATTCATGAGTATGGAATGTCTTCTCATTTCTTTGTGTCCTCTTCAATTTCTTTCATCAGTTTTCAGAGTGCATGTCTTTCACCTCTTTGGTTAGGTTCATTCCTAGGTATCTTATGATTTTTGGGTGCAATTGTAAATTGGATTGATTCCTTAATTTCCCTTTCTGCTGCTTCAGTATTGGTGTATAGAGATGTAACAGATTTCTGTATATTGATTTTGTATCCTGAAAATTTACTGAATTCATCTACAAGTTCTAACAATTTGGGGTGCATCTTCTGGGTTTTCCATATGAATATTGTGCCATGGGTGAATAGTGAAATTTTGACTTCTTCTTTGCCAATTTGGATGACTTTTATTTCTTTTTGTTGTCCACTTGAGATAGCTAGGATTTCCAATATTGTGTTAAGTAACAGTGGTGAGAATGGACATCCCTGTCTTGTTCTTGATTGTGGTGAAAAGCTCTCACTTTTTCCCCATTGAAGGTGGTATTAGCTGTAGGTTTTTTGTATATGGTGCTTATTATGTTGAGGTATGTTCACTCTAATCTTACTTTTTTGAGCCTGGTTCCCCCTTTCTGTCTTTACCTGCCTCTCCGCCTACTTATGATCTCTGTCTGTCAAATAAATAAATAAATCTTTAAAGAGGGGCATCTGGGTGGTTCCATTGGTTAAGCATCTGTCCCTTACTTTCAGCTCAGGTCACGATCTCAGTCAGGGTTCTGAGATCGAGCCCTGTATAGGGTTCTGCACTTAGTGGGGTGTCTGCTTCCCTACTCTCTCTCTTTCTCTACCTTTCCTCCTGACACATGCACCCTTTCCTTTTCCCAATAAATATGATCTGAAGAGATGTATGGGCAGTCAGTAGTTCAAGGCACATGAATTTAGAGGATTTCATAAGCTAGGCACCTTGAATCCTAGTGCAGGGCACTCAAATTACTGAAGTATTGAGATACTGCAGTATTTCTTTTTAAATGATAAAAAGCATTAATCTTGCTATTTCAAATTTCCCTTCACTCATAGACCTAGGAAAATAGTCATTCTCCTACATATTCGTTACAAATTTTTGAATTATGTAATTACTTTTAGAAAGGGCTAACTAGATTATCCACTTGAAAGCCAAAGTTATGGTTTTAGAAGGGAGATTTATCTCATTTTTTGAAGAAGTTAGTCCTAGAGTTGTATTCTGGTAATAACTACAGTCAATGAGGAAAAGTAGGCATAGATTAGAAACAGTTCATCTAGCAGAGCCCAAGTATTCACTGAGAAAAGAGCTATCAAGGCTTTAGGGAGGTACTTTGGGATGCTGGGGTTATGTTGAGGGAAGAATACACGTATTCTTCAGGGCAAAAGTGACCTCAATATAAGACTTCAAGTACATCTAGTTACATTAGCATGATCAAATACATTGTGTAACGATTTTATTAAGTTATCCTAGTCTGATATCATTAAAAATTCAGTTTATGTAACTCCCTATGTCCTAATCCTTGGCCCAGAGTACAACTTTTTGATTATTATCAGTCCTGCCATTCCTTTCGGGAAGAAAGTAAGCTGATTGTACTGGGTTTAAGCCTTTTGGCCATTCTGACAGCGATTTCTCAGGGTACATTAATAAATTGGCCTCTGATTATGATTTCATTCCCCAAATAAAATAGAGATGATACGGTGATAAAATGGTCTTTGAGTATTTCCATTTCCCTGCAACAGTAATTTGTCTCATAAATTAATAAAATGATCTGATTATAATTTGGATTTCCATGTAGGTTTGCTATAAGGAGAATTCTCAAATCAAGGAAACTAAAGTATTACAGTTCCTGCAACAATTATTTCTTATTGTATATTAATGAGTTGGCATTATGTTTTATAGATGATTCACTTGAACTTGTTAATGTTAGTCAGCCCCTGAGAAATGGATTTGTTCTCAGTGTACTAACTGAACCAAACCCTCTAACTGAGCCTAAAAGCTGAAGATTTTAGAAAGGTATTAACTTATCAGGGCAATTAATGTTTTCCTAGGGACTTCTGCAGATTTGATTTTTTTTCTCCTCTCCTCAGGAGATTCTGGGTTCTTCTGCCTGCCTCTGTGAACTAAGAAGTAGGTATTATGTAATGAAATTATTTTTGTCAACATGTAACTGGGGCTAAACCCTGTGCCCATTGTATTCCATGGTATATATTTACCCAACCCATTTCTTTAAAACATTTATTGAGTGATATTCTGGAATACCCTAGATGGACGAGCACAAAGACATGATATGACCAGTTCCTGCCATGGCCCTTGTGCATGCCTCAGTGATGTGATCAATCACTTGCCTTTCTATGGCAACCAGAGATTGCTTTTTCTCCTGTTGTCACAGGTCTCTTCTTTGGTATAGGAGTAGGTTAAATATTGTATTCCCTTTACATTAGATGTCTTTGCTTAATTCAGGAGTTCATTATATCTTCCTTTACCATTTTTTAACCCCATAAACTAACCATCAGGGCTACCTGACCTTTTGTTTTATATGTTTGCAATTTCTCCCTTGTATTACTCAGATGCCTTTTACGCTGTAAGACCATTACTCCTATGTCTGTATCTTAGCAGCCTAAACCTAACTGTTCATCAAATACAGAAATGGTTCCCATATAAACAATAATGAGAAGTAAAACACAAAATACATCAACAATGGAGAAAGGGGCAGTTGTTATTTTTGAGCTTCCTTTAACTCTGTCCTCTGAGACCAAAAAACAGATTGATGCAAATTCCACAGTATTGTAGTATTACAAACATAATCCTCATATTCTTAAAACAAACAAACAAAACCAATGACAGACAGAGTGACCTTCATAAAATTCTGGTTAACATAGTTAATTGTTGAAGCACAAACTTCCCACTTAAGCACAATGTAGAATTTCTGAATCCCTGGTACTTCTCCAGAAATTTAACCTAGAATTTGGTGGGATGAGATAGTTGTCTGAATTCAGTGAGGCAAACAAAATTTATACAGGATTCTTACATATTTGCTCACAATTTCTTATGCAGAGTTTTCTAAAATATACCCTATGATAAATTCAAATTAGCAGAATTAAACATCTGGACGATGACATTTTTCTCCAGCCACAATAGGATTACATGTATCGATTTGTTCTTTGCAGTTATGCCATCTGTTATTGTTGAGCGCTCTGATAAGAACAAGTTTTCTGAAGTTTATTCCTGTAATGACAAGAAAAATAAGACTCGACTTCAAGGAGTGTGGCTCCTCACATGACATTCTACCCACTGTATAAATATCACATTCAACATTATGTGATATAAAGTATGAACACTTGTGGAAGTATGCTTTCTCAACTCTCAGGACCAGGCCTAGTATCATCTGAGAAGCCGATTTACTTTTATCCTGTGGACACTAAATCCTGTAACTAATTTCTGTGATACCTACCCATATTTTCTGAGCCAAAGACAAGGATCATTCCTAGAAAGTTAAAAAAAAAAAAAAAGACTTCAAAATATACACGTCATGATCACGATAATTCATCCTAAGGCTAAGACACAAAACAATGGTAAAAGCACATGCACAAAGATGTCCATTTCAGTTTTTTACAATAGTAGTGTTTATGCTAAATAGAACAGGGACACCTGGCTGGTTCAGTCAGTAGAGAATGTGACCCTTGATACTGGGGGCTGTAAGACTGAGCCCTCTCTTGGGTGTAGAGATTACTGGAAAAGATAAAATAAAATCTTTAAACAACAGCAACAAAAAGAACAAAAATGGGAAATAATCTACATGTACAAAAATAGAAGAATAGTAAAATAAAGTACATTGACAACATTGAATACTTTGTTATGATTAAAATCATGGTTTATAAGGCATTTTAATACCATGGGAATTCCCTAGTGGTATAATGCTAATTAACAAAAACTGTACACAAAAATCACTACATGATTTTAACGATCTGAGTTACATAAAATCTCAGATAAGAATATGAGGACGCAGTTAATGATGTAACTTGCAAGACTGTTGTGAAAACAAAAAGAATATGAGAGTAGAGAGATCTGTATAGTAGTTCTTACAACATAAGCACTCATTAAGTGTTGGCTTTTACTCTTGTGCAAAATGTAAACAAATGCTCTTCTTAAAACATATAGAACACAGGCATCATCAGTAAGGTAGGTGCATATAGAGAACATTTACCTAAAAGTGTTAATCGACAGAGGGGGAAAAGAAAAGCACTCATTTACCAGAGTAAGGGTAATGTTCTCCAGGATAATCCTCTCAGCTGGATGCATACACAGTGTGAAAGGATGCTACTTAAGCAGCTGGCAAGAGGAGTTGAGACAGAACATTTACTTAAAAGAATTCAAAAATAGATTGAGGGCACATAACTGAAGACAGAAACTACCAGCATTCTGGGTTACCAGGAAACATAACTGAGCAGACCAGGGAGTTGCAGCAGACATGGTGTCAAAATTCTTCTGAGGAGACCCTGAAGTCAACTCTCCAACATGAAATAAACAAAATTAGCAAGTCATGATAGCTTTAAATTCATTCATTCTCATGTTTATTCACTCAAAAAATATATGTTGTGCATATATTGTAAGGTCCTTTTTGAAGCTTTGGAGATACTCTAATGGGAAAAAAAAATCAAAAGACAAAAGCCCCAGTCCTTATGAGGTACACATTCATCTAGGTGAGAATAAATATATCAGATGGTGTTCAATTAGATGGAGAAAAACAGGATACAGAAGGGAGTTAGGAAGTGCAACAGAGGAGTTGATATTTTCGGCAGAGTGGTCAAGAAGACTCACAGAGAAGGACATTTTGAGACAATTGCTGGAGAAAATGGGGGAGGACACTGTGCTGATGTTTGGAAGAAAGGCATTAGATCAAAGGAACTTTGAGCACTAGGGCACTGATGGGGAGAGTGTGCCTGGTATACTCAGAGAGCCCCACAGTGGAGGAAGCTTTTGAAGGGCAGGGAGAGGTGCCTTTAGAGGCCATTGGAGGATTCTGGCTTTTATTCCAAATGGGGTGAGCAGCCAAGGAATATTTAGAAAGAAATACCATATTCTTACATGATTTATATCCCTTCCCCCATGTTTCATTTCTCAAGTCTGCCTGTAGGGGTAAGAAGAGTGCATAACTTTACAGGCAGGTCCAGCTCTCCCTGAGGGAAGGCAGCAGTAGGTTCTAGCAGCCTCGAACAAAAAGACTGTGGAGAGGTAGAAGCAATCAAGGAGGCATTGCACACAGCAAATGGCAAAGGGATCCAGTGAGATATGTGCAGAACACTAGAAACATCCACTCTGTGTAGCTTGGACAATGAGTCTGGTTGTAGCGGTGGCCGGAAATGGTTGGATTCTGGAAAGGTTATATAGTAGCATTGATATAACTTTTTGAGAGATTCTATGTCGACTTCAAGAGAAAGAGAGCAATCAGGGAACTCCAAAACTTTTGGTCTGAAAATATGAATATGTCATTAACATATATGGGAAAGTTACATCCAATTTTCTTTGGAGTGAAGGAAGATGAAAACTCTCTCTTTAGACATGCTCAACTTAGGATAACTGTGAGATATGTAAAATTCATATAAATAGCTGTACACGCCTGATTTTTAAGTGAGGGATCTGGGCTGGAAAGAAAGAAAGAAAGAAAGAAAGAAAGAAAGAAAGATGTCATGGCCATGTAGATGATGTTTAGCACTCTTACGGTAAATGAGATCACTGCAATAGGATGCTTTGAAAAATCAGGGAAATGATTCAGATTAATAAATTCCCCAAAGGAGAGGAAGTGAATTCTGTTTGATGAGATTAAGGAAAAGTTGTTCTGATAGGTTTATGAAAATTAAAACAGTCCTAACTCCTGCTTTTCCTCTCAGACCTGCTTTTGCTCAGGCTCCTGGGCACACTTACCTAATAACTTCTCTGTAATGACAGAGAAGAATTCTTTCCAATTTAATTCCTTCAACTTAGTAAAGAATTATAAATCTTGTACGTCTCCAGGATTTGGTGAAGAAAGAGAGCGAGGAATTTCTAGTTAACTTGTCATGTAAAACCACCTTGCTCACTAATAACTTTTTGACTTATTACATTGGTTTCCTTGTGTCTATTTATCAATCAATACGTAATTTACATTTGACTTTCTCAGGTGAGTGCTGATTATATGCCCCAAGATCCCTAGTAAAGAACAATTAAAGTATTTACAGTAAAAATCAAGTTTTATTTTTGCAAAAGAAGACAACAACAACATCATTTAAACTACCTTCTTTGGGATGCCTGAGTGTCTCAGTTGGTTAAGATCTGGACTCTTGGTTTCTGCTCATGTCATGATCTCAGGGTTGTAAGATCAAACCCTACATTGTCAGGCTCCCTGCTCAGCAGACAATCTGATCAAAAGATTTTCTCCCGTTGCCCCTCTCCTCACATGTGCTCTATATCCCTCTTTCAAATAAATAAATCAATCTTTTTAAAAAACTAAACCATCTTCTTCATCTATACCTCTTACTATTAAGAGAAAATTTTCACTCACATAATCACAAAACCACAGATGTAAATAAATATCAATGAGATTAATAAACAAAAGTAAAGTCTTATCTTGATGCCCAAATCAGATGACACTTAATGAAATATAAGACTAAAATTTTTCTAAATTAGGCATTAAAATTATTCCAATGTATGACAGATACATAAGAGTAAAAAGTTAAATTCTAAATAAAGTAGAAACTACCTGCTTTTCTAATTTTCAAAAAGTAATTTGCTCAAACTGAGGGATGAGGTTGAAATCCTGAAGTTTTTTGTGTTTAGGTGAGGATTTATTGCCAAAATGAACATAAATCAGAAGGAACAAAACAACGTAGAAGTAAAATCATAGGTTCAGAGATAAATGAATCCAGACGTTTAAGCTACGCCAAAAGATTTTAAGTAGAATCCACAGGACCAGCATGGTCTAAATAGCATGGCTGTCAGCAGGTGCTCCTATACCCACCACAGCTGAAGTCACATCTACATCCAGAGCCACACCTCACGCCACCATAGAAGCATATGTGTCCCCTGAGAACCACCTACACAAGTCCTCTTAGTCACTCAGTAGAGGGGATATAAAGCAAGCACTCTTCACAGTCTAGAGACTAATTTTATGGGGGATGGAAATGTCATTAATATATTTCTTCAGACAAAATAAGGCTTGCATGCTCATTAGAATCAAGGTTACTTTGCTCTCATATTGAATACTTTCATTTGAAAAATGATTACGTTGTTGCAAAGCTTTCACTTTCTCCCTATCCCAGTTCATAACAAGACACCTCTCATTCATCAATACCAAATATATAACCCTTTTTCATGTGCCAGACACTGTGCTAAGGATTAGGGCGAGGGAGATGCAAGACAGAGTTCCTGACAAGTTGTCTTCAAATCCAGTTACCTCATGTATATAATAAAAGCTGTACCCTGCCTAGCTATGTCCTGAAAATAGTAGTTTGCATCTCACTGGGAGATTCAAAGACAGAAGAACATCAAAAACAGAGTCAACTCTTGGATGACCCAAATTATTTCAGTGTAGGTTACTTTAAGAACATTCTTTTATCACTACCATCACTTGACCCCCAAAATAACTACATGTGACATAGTCTGGATGTATTTAAATGTTTGTTTGAACTTGGTTCCTCTTAAATCTTTTGCCGTATTGTTCTTGTTTTATCGTGGGCTTGCTATGAGACTCCCTTGTATCTAGACTTTCACAGACAGTCTTTGAAACAGAACTGTAAAACTATTTCTAGTTTTAATCCTCTGGGAAACTGTGAATCTTTGTGACCCCAGATTATTTTACCCTTTTTCTCACTTCCACATATTACCTTCTCTTTCCTCCTTCACCTATATAATTCCCAAGGGCAACACAATGTACAGTGGCTGGAGTGGCAGGCATAAAACATTATATAATGCTTATTATCTGACCCTATGCAAAACAAAACTTAAGGCTATTAACATGAAAACTTCAATCACTTTTTACAAAATAGCTAAAACCATTGTAATCAAAGGAACCTACTTCCTGACAAATTTACTGAGTATGAGGTAGAGCTTTGATAACTAGTTGATTGGTTATGAGGGTAATATGTTTCATTTTTGCTTCTGCGCATAATCCAAGGTCAAAAAACAAAAGCAACCTCATTTACCATTGATGGCACCATTGGAAGTTTCATAGAAGAAACAGTCATTGGTGACCTCTAACATTACTGCTACCTAAATCCTCTCCTATACTCCTCCTGCATTCCAGAAGCTGAGATATTACACAACTAGATAAATAATATGAAAGACAAAATCAACATCCGTTACATAGAAAATACAAGGAAACAAAAATGCTTTCTTACAAGCTCCCAGGTAATAAAATACCTTAACACCAGAAAATCTTAAAATGACTTCAACTTTCTTTGTCTAAGCTACCAAGAACTTGATATATTCTATGGCTATGTTTTCTATAACCAATCTCATAGTCATATGTCATAGAAGGTCCCAAGCAACAATGATCTACACATCTAAAAAGAGGTCAAGCTCTTCATGAAATAGAAGTGTTATAAAAGAAAAAAATACATTCCATTTATAGTTTTCAGAAAACAAGTGTCTAAAAACAATATGTGGCCATTAGCTTGGAATATGGAGCTAGTATTAACTACAAATGCTAATATATCTTGAGCACTTACTGCATTCCAGGCACTGCTAGGTCTTTTAGACACATAATTGCATTTAATTCTCAAAACAAAACTCAGGATGTGTATCTTTTTTTATGGAAGATAATATTGATAGTAATTTTCCCCAATGTGCGCAAGTAGTTGTATTAGAGCATATGAAGCTTAACATCCTGGTTCTGGATTGCCTCTCCGTCACTCCACTCTCTCACCTACTAGGACAGAGAGAAATAAATCCAATAAAGAGGCACTGACTCCAACAATGACATACCATTATTATAATCTTTATACCTTTACCCTGTTAAACTGTGTTGCTTGACATTCCAGTAGTTTTAATTTTGTAAATCTCCTGTGACTGAATTTAATTCTACTAAAACTCATATGTGTATGATTAAATCAGTAAATTCTATGACAGAAACAGGAGGCGATGAGGGCTGGAAAAATCAAGCAAAAGGAAAAGGATGGGTGAGTTTGTATGCCCTGCGGGGGCATTTAAGCAATGTCCTACCAGTAAATCTTTCTTGTCCACACTGAAAAGTTCATTGATTGTGTCTGGATTACCCTAGATACAGAACAAAAAAGGAGCAAAAAGAGTATCTACCTGAACACAACTTTTATTCAGATCTTTGAATGAAATTTTAAAATGATGCACTTTTGGACCAGGAGCATGACAGTGAAGATAGAGATACTTTTAAGTTATATTTTCAAAATACAGTCAATAAATATTGACTTTGGATTCAATTTAGGGGTCAGAAAAACATGTCTTTAACAAACTCCTGGGTTGGGCATGATAAATTTGAAGGATATAGTTCCACTTTCTGAGATCTAAAATATTGAAAGAAGATTAAAGATATTAGAAAAGGATTATGTTTGAAATGAATAAATGTAGCTTTGATAAGGTGGTAATTAGATATGCAAGTCCTGTTGAGAGGTCTGGACCAGCAACTAACAAGGGAAGGGTCCCATGTAGTCCATATGTAAAGTACTGAGGGTGGCCAAGATTACTTAATGGAGAAGATGCTGCTGGAGCATCAGCCAGTCCCCCCCCCTTACCAGTTGGGGTACCCTTCGATGAGCACTGTGTTGGATACTGAAGATCCATAGCTGTGCTCTTCCTCAGAGAATTACTCTCAGCTGATAAGAGCTACTCCTCCTTGAGATGCATCCATTCCTCAATAAAGGGTAGCCCATTGCCAGTGGCTAATTGATATGGGAGTACAAAGCCCAGCCCTCATGCCTCTAAGGAAGACAATTTCATTACCCCCTCATATTTTATCAATTTCTGTGGTTTCAGGCAGAGGCTATCCTCCAGCTTCAAGAACATATTTGCTTAGCTTCCTCCATGTGCTCTCCTGTTTCCTTGGGTCTTAGAGAATGTCTGTCCTAGAGAATTCTCCTTAGAGAGTACCCCAATAAAGCCCTTGTCTACAAATCCCATTCTCAAGTTCCACTTTGGCAGAACCTATTCTAAGACAACAATGAAGAAAGTACAAAGGAGAGACTGTGCAGGAAAATATCCATAGGGACCCAGTAAATAATACAGATGACTGAAGGGAACTGTATAGGTGGATCAAATTTTGCATCATTTAGGGATGCTTCAGTGGTGGTTGGGACAAAGAAAAAGGAAGACTAGAATGAATTATCTGGGTAGATAGAATTGGCAATAATATGTGCACATGATTATTTTGAGAAACTTGCCTCTGATAGAAATAAAGAAATGAGACTCTAGGAAATGCAGTATCTACCGTAGGTATTACTTACTCTTTTATTTTGGGATTTTGTTAGGTCATAATTTTGTGTTTATTTATTATTGGTGTGTTTGTATGTTACATACTCCACATATTACATTATCTGGATAACACTTGAATTACAGGAGGAAACAGAAGGTAGAGAATGAGAAGGTACTGGAAATTTAACATTAAAGCCATAAGAATAGCAAAGTTCATAGTGAGGTAAGAAGTGATAGTGGAAAGATTAGGTTCTAGTAAGTTTAAGAAGTTATCCTCTTTGGAAAAGGGGTACATATAAAAGACCTACAAGACTGTGAGACAGTCCATTATTCAGTTTTCCCAAGGTTCCGTGCAATTCCTGACAGAGAGCTCATATTCAATAAAAGTTTGACAAATTAAAGCAGAACTAATTAAATATGACAATAAGGAAAGATTTCTAATTCCGTGGCAGTATCATTCACCCCAAGGTGAGTCTGGGAAGTCAATGATTTAATCTATTCACCTGTGGTTAATAGTTGCAGCCCTGTTTGCAACAAGAGTGATGTTTGTATTCACACTCTTGAAAAAAAAAAAAATGGCTGAGAACATATTACAGTTTAGCTTCACAGTAATTCAAAGATTTAAAATATGGTCATGTAAATATTAATTTTGTTCTCTTTCTCTCATTCTCTCTGAGTCTTTTAGAGTCCATTCACATTGAATATCTTCCAGTTATTTTAATTCGTGATGTTTTCTGTTTCTCTCCTGTTACCTCCTTCTAGATCCCACAGTCCTCTTGCCAGCATTTCTTTTGCATGCATATGCATACATACACATGCAGAAGACCCACCTTCTTTATACACTACTCTTCCCACTCACCTACTTAACTTTCTTCCAGGAAGGCTGCAACTTCCCTGCAATCTATGATCCCAGAATATTTTATGCTATTCTAAGAATTACAAGTATCAAGTTATAATATCATTGCCTAATAGATAACGGTACCTTCCCATGTAGAAGGTACATCCAAGAGAAGAGAGACCATATCCATCTTGTACATCTCTGTATCTATGGGGTCTGGATGATTAGTTGTACACAATAGGCAACCATTCTACAAATACCTGTATAATTAAGCCAAATTGACTTGAAAGCACCAATAGTATTATTGGTCATGAAAATGCAAAACTGACCCAAGGGGTGCCTGTGTGGCTCAGTCAGTTAAGTTTCCAACTCTGTGTTTCAGATCAGATCATGATCTTAGGATCCTGAGGTAGAGCCCTGAATCAGGCTCAGGGAGTAAGGATTTTCTCTCCTTCTCACACTGGCCCGCCCCCAACTCTCTCTCATTTTCTCTCTAGAATAAGTAAATAAGTTCTTAATAAAAAAAAAAAAAAAAACAAAAGCAGCTCCTTGGTGGTTCATTATATTAAACATCTGCCTTCAGCTCAGGTCATGATCCCAGCATCCTGGGATCAAGCCCCACAGTGAGGAATCTGCTTCTCCCTCTCCGTCTGCCCCTCCTCCCAACTCGCACTCCCTGTCTCTCTCTGTCTCTCTCTCTCAAATAAATAAAATATTAAAAAACAAACAAAAAGGGGCGCCTGGGTGGCTCAGTGGGTTGGGCCGCTGCCTTCGGCTCAGGTCATGATCCCAGGGTCCTGGGATCGAGCCCCGCATTGGGCTCTCTGCTCAGCGGGGAGCCTGCTTCTTCCTCTCTCTCTGCCTGCCTCTCTGCCTGCTTGTGATCTCTCTCTGTCAAATAAATAAATAAAATCTTTAAAAAACAAACAAACAAACAAACAAAAAATCCCCAAACAAACAAAAATCACTGATGTAAGATTATTGCAACAAACAAAAATAGAACCATCCTTGTAAGATCATATAATATTTAATTAAGAAAAAGAAGAATTTATCACACAAATAATTTTGATTGGAAATGTGTGGAATTATCAAAATAATGCAATTTCAAAAGAAATGAAAAAACTTACATTTATTGCTGAACCCATATTCTACAAATTGGTTCCAAGGTAATTCAAGTATAGGTCTAGATTAGTTATTTATCTTTTGATAACATTAATGGAATGAGGAACACTAGAAAAAGAGCTAGCACATCACAGGAAGATGAATCCAACAGGCTGAGCAGTTTTGGAGGCTCCCCAGTAAAATCTGTGTCACCAGCATCTGCCACCACAAGAAGGATGGCAGCATTTATAAAAATACCCCCCAGACTCATCAGTAGCCCTCTTAGCTATGACAGACACAGCCAAACCTAAAGTAGCTGCTTTAATAACACATGGTATCAAAAGCAGAGGGTTAATTCAAAGAACAGAATTAGTCTCCTGAGTCTGAGTGTTCTTATCTATACATGACCTTTTATCTGCTCACATAAAAGAGTATCCACTAATGCTCCTGGTTTCCTAATGGTATGGCCTGAATGACCCATCATTTCTAAATTTGTCTGTTTCCCTTCTTCAACTAGTTCAGTAGGTCCACACTGCCTCATGCTGACACCCTAAAATGACAACTTTATTATGACTCCTTTCTTATATTTTTGTCTCACATAAGAAACTATGAGCTTCTTCAGGACACAGACCCTGCGTTACCCATCCCTAAAAACAAAGTGTCTGGCATATTTGTTGAATGAGTTAATGAATGGATGGATGGATGAAATTTCATGAGAAATGCTTTAGTTGCTCTGAATATTGTTAGAGAAAGAAAATTCTTTATGTGAGGTAACTCATATTAACTACTTTTTATAGCAAAATTCTGCCAATTAAATTGTTTGCCCACAATGAGATTTTTTTCCCCCCTCGGTTAAATCCATCACCAGTTCTCAAAGCATCACTTGTCTCCTGCTCACCCTGTTTTGAGTGGTTTCTTAATAACATCTGAGATTGCAGAATCAGTTTACAGCTTACAACACCTATTTTATTGGAGGTATGAGGAGAAGTATGTAAGGCATAGTCTGTCAAACCATTTTATTGTCATAGGACCAAAATTTTTTTACACCCAAAAGACCATTCTCTCTTCTTGTATTTTAGCAGATATTGATTAGCTGGCATGAACACCACCTATGAGACCTTAATCTTTCCAGACACTTAAGGATTGATTGAGAATTTAGGCAGCCAACATCCTTCATGAGGTAGGGATATACACATATTTTATATTTAGGAATCGAGGAATGCTGACAACACCATGTCACTCAAAGACATCAATGCTATTGTTATGAATGTGTTACAGCAATTTTCTATCTGGATAATAGCAAATTTAGACAACAATATGACCTTGTGCTCCTGGATCTTAGTACCAGAAGTAAAGCAAAAGGCAAGTATTTAAAAGCTATAATTAAACAGCTTAGGCACCTCAGTAAGCTTTACATATATTTACATTAAAGTAATTATCAGAGAAAGATTGTTTAAAAGTTTAAAGTTTTATACAAAATAAGACATATTCCTTTAAAAATTTATATATATATATATATAAATTATATATATATATGTATATATGTACATATATACTGCTTAGTACCTTAATGTGACTAATAACAGATACCCTCCCCCAAAAAAGTGCCTAGGATCAAGATAAATAGAACTGTTGTCACATTTCATTCAATCATTTTATTCTAGTCTACATTCTATTAATTTCTTAAAGAAATATTCCTTCAGACTCTGAATTCTGATTAGAGCACAGATTCCTTTCCTACTTAGCTACTACATTTACATCCCCAAATTTGGCTAAGAATAGTTCTTTCTTGCAAACAATTTCCCCTCCAGAGGCATTCACACTACAACATTTTGCTGGAATTTATTCATAGAGCTGTTACAGACTATCATTGTCTTCGACAGTCTCACTGACAAGGCAGCTCCTTCTGGCAAAAAGAAAAATGTTTTAATTTAAGAAGTAGGACGTGTGAGACATCAGACACATATGTGCACTATATTGTTTACAAATATGAAATCTGTATCATAGTTTCTCATGCATCCCACAAAAGTATAGTTCTATCACATTCCCCCACTGGTGATGTATCAAATCCAAACTCATCTATCAGTTGGCACAGAAGTGACAGCAGTAGAGTTCACACGTCAGGTGCAGTGAATCTCACTCCTCTGCTGGTTTTGAACTATTAAAAATCCTTTCTCAATGTCCAGAGTATTAGAGAACTAACATTTGTTGGGCACTGTTTTGCATCTTATCTCATTAAATGTCACAGAGTCTTAAGAAATAGGCATAGACATATCCCCAATTTGGCATATCAACAATTGAGGCACCACCAAAAGATGGAGTAATTATCCCAAAATCATGCAAGTGGCAAATACAAGAGTGATGGATCAAACCCAAATCTGCCCAGCTCCATGATTCTGGCTTTGCTCTCTCTTGTTCTCTTCTGTATTCCTACTACCATCAATATCACTTCCACTTTCTCAGAAAGACTGAGATGAAATATTTGGGTTTTTTTCCCAAAGAAGCACACTTCTTTGGACCAGACATGACCGTAACACGTCTGGAAACGTATCCCACTCACCAGGTATGAAGACTGAAATTGGAGCAACTTCCAGCTTGTTTTCTAAAGTGATCATGTGGGAGCGCCTGGGTGGCTCAGTCGTTAAGCGTCTGCCTTCAGCTCAGATCATGATCTCAGGGTCCTGGGATCAAGCCCCACATCAGTCTCCCTGCTCAGGGGGGGATACTGGTTCTCCCTCTCTCACTCCCCCTGCTTGTGTTTGCTTTCTCGCTGTCTCTCTCTCTCTCTCTCTGTCAAGTAAATAAATAAATAAATCTTAAAAAAAAAAAAAATAAAGTCATCATGTGAAGGCACACTGAAAGTCACCTTTAAAAAAGTCAGTACCACTCTAAGCATGAGTAAACAAGCAAGCTGACCAGCCATAAAACCATGAGACCCATTGCTTGGTTTTTCAAATCTTCTCCAAATGAGCTGAGGAACAATAGCCAAAGGAAGCGAAGTAGAAAATGTAGATTATGTACAGCAGAGCTGCAGACTCACAGAAAAAATCCAAAGGCCAAGAACCCAGGTATGTGAGGGAGAATGGAGCTTCTGTTTTGGACAGTAGCATTGGTTTTGCTATGAGATTGGATTTGCTATGAGATGAGATTGAAAGCTCATTATGATTAGAAATAATTAATGTCAATTATTGCAGTGCCATGCAGAACCTGGTTCTTAATGCATCCTCTGTGGAAAACAACTTTGGCGCATTCATTGGTATGTTTAGCTGCATCATCATCATCATCATCATTTACATATATAAAATAAAAATTATATTTTGTATTTTAAAATATTATATATAAACTATATATATGTAAAATATAATTTTCATGAACTTGTTAATTCACTTATTCATCTGGGAGTCAAATTTCTGTTACAGAAACTCAGCTGAGTGCTGAGAACACAGAAATCAAGAAGTCAAGACAAATTAAAGAATTTGTAATTACTTCGCATCTCTTGAAAAACACTGTTGTTTAGTAAATATGTGCCTTTTTATATGCTATGCCCTCTACCTGGAATAACCTCCTGCCTTGTTATCTGATGACCATCACTGTCATAGAAAACTCAGTCTGTGTGTTCCTACTTATTAGATGGTTCACCAGCCTATCAGTCTAATGTCTCTTTTTTTTTTTTAAATTTTTTTTTTAAATTTTTATTTATTTGACAGAACACAAGTAGGCAGAGAGGCAGGCAGAGAGAGAGGAGGAAGCAGGCTCCCTGCTGAGCAGAGAGCCCGATGCGGGACTCGATCCCAGGACCCTGAGATCATGACCTGAGCCGAAGGCAGCGGCTTAACCCACTGAGCCACCCAGGCGCCCTAATGTCTCTTTTTTAATGTCCCATGATAACCCTCATGGCCACCTCTCTCCGAGCACATCCCTATAGTGCATTCACCTGTCTGTCTAACTCACTTGGCTATAAGCTCCTAAGGGATTATGTCTTATTTTCATGATAGGTATTCAGTTTACATTATGTGTGCGAATTAATTAATTAATTAATTAATCCGTTGAAGTAGACCTAAAATAAGCAACTATAATACAAATGTTAAGTTCTATAGTAAAGAAAGTTTAGGGTTCTGTGGATTATGACTGAAGAAATTAACTAAGTCAATTATGGGTGAGGCAGACCAAAAAAACTCCCTCAGATGATGTGATGCTCAAGCTGAGACTTACCAGTTGATTCCGATATCAGCTGGCAGACAGATGGGAAGCGGCATTACCCCAGATGGCATGTTATCCATAGACAGGAAGGTCTACGAATGCTGTCATGATCAGCAAATTCTAAGTAGGAAAAACAGGATGAAACAGCTATTGGCATATGAAGGAGTAGCTGGAAATGGCATTAGATACTAAACCAGGGGCTGCAACGTAATGGAATTTACATCCTGCTTATGAGATTGCATTTTGTATATTTAGTGATGGAACCATGGCCCAAGAGTAGACCTCCAGCTAACAGAGGAAGAACAGCAAGTAAGTAGACTGGTAAGAAATATTATAAAAGCAAGAGAATGCAATTAGAAAAAAAACATAAAGTAGAAGCCAAGGAAAGAAGTGGCCATCAGCACCAAATGTCAGAAAACAAAGAGGACAAACAATGAGACGAGTCAAGCAGATGGAGTACTTAATAGGCTGTTGGTGACCCAAGGGAGAACAATGCTTGGGTTATAAAGGGCAGGTGACTGGTGAGAGCAGAGTGAGGACACAGAGGCATCGGAGGGAACTGTTAAAAACCTTGGATAAAAAAGAAGTTGAGGAAAAGCTAGCCAGGGGTGATCTGGCGTTGAGACGGGCTTTTTACTATCAAAAGTCTTGAGGATGTTTATAGACTAAAGGGAAGGTGTCAGTGGGAAAAAGGGAGCTGGAAATATAGTAGACAGAGAGGATAATTTATCAAGCAATGCGCTGAAGGAGATGGCATTTAAAGCAAAGTGGAAGAATGATTTTTTGGACAGGAGGGAGGATATGCTTTCCTCTGAGACTAAGATAAAGGCTAAGAGACAGGTGCAAATGTAGATAAGTGTGTGGGAAGAGAGTTGATAGAGGTTTCCCCTGATAGATTCTCTTTTCTCCATGAAATATGAACCGAGAGTTAAGATGGAGGAGGGTGGAGGCAGAAGTGAGCGTTGAACAAGAGGCTTTAGGGATAATGGTGAAGGGCAGAGTAGCTGCAGGGGAGGAAAGAAAGAAGGAGACCTGAGACAAGGTGGAGAGACGATCGAGCAGCACTGCGGACTCAGCCAAAAGCAAGAATGCTGTGAAGGCACATGGTGTCACTCCGTGTGGTACTGGGGTTACCTCCAGCAGCAGATGGGAGCCCGAGTTTGGAATAGAGAAGACTTACATTAGTGCACAGATGAAAGTTTATAAGGCAGGGGAACAGAAGGAGGAAAGAGCTTGCTGAAGGAAGTGTAACTGATAAAACAAACTGTAGGTAGAAGACCATATGACTTATTCTCCAGACTAGTACACCTGAATATGAAAGACAGCATTATTAATAATAATCTCAGGATGATCGATGTAAACCATAGCACATATAACACATTATGCAAAAAAACATAACATTAAAAAGAGGCGATGCAGGAAAACAACGATACTGATTGTGTAGATACAATGGCATGGCCATAAGCCAGGTGTGAAGAATTGGGAAAATAAGAGATTCAGGAATATTGGTCTCACTTCTAGAAAAGGATTACCTTGAGATATCGACAAGAGGGGACCTGGGAGTGGTTTGCTAGTAGAGCAAATGTGAGAGGGGATCAAGGAATTTTGAGGCAAGAGTGCTTAAATGGGTGTCTGCATAAACATGTAATTTGATGCATTAAATGTAAGAAAAGAATTCAGTGCCAAGTGCCACAGTCTTCCAAGCTTTTAAGTTAGAGGTTGTGATGGTGGTGAATGGCACATATCCGAAAGTGTGGTAAGATGCTGGATCAAGAAAAGTAAGGAGTCGGGGACCTAGAAGAGAAGTTTGATGGTACCCAACAGGAGAAAATTCGTCTTTATTATCCTCCAGGAGATGCAGGCAGAGATGTCGGCTATAACCATCTGCTAAGCACAGAGAACGCAAAGGCACCGAGCCAGATAAAATCGCTCTATCCTCTTCCTGTCTTCCTTCCCTACCCTTTGATTCAGTATGAGGGGTGAAAAGGCAGCAGGTAGTAAGGGACTAAAGAGATCATCTTAAAATACTATAGAGAACAAAACCATCACGCTCCATCTCCTTTGCCTACCATGGGTTACTCATCTTTTTCAACTGGACTATTGTTTTGTACACTTGCATCTTGGTCTTTTCTTATCTATAAAATGAAAATGACATTTGAAATTGCTTCATAA